>NC_068989.1:20494745-20504681 GCF_001194135.2 Octopus bimaculoides
TGTCGACTGAATCTATAGTGAAAATTACCCACCGGATTTCTTAACGAAAGAAGGTAGGAATTGTTTTCTCTCTGTAGTAGCAACTGCGAGAGGGATTATAATGAGGAAAAGAATGAAAGGAATAAGCCCTAATCTGGTGAATTATTTCATCTTCCACCTAAAAAGGCAAATAGGGCTGGAGAGGAGATGTTTGACTGAAGATATGTTTGGAAAAAGATGGAATAATGTTGCACGAATGTTGGGCATGAAAGCCTCCGCGTGAATGCGATATGGTTTAAAAACCCAAGTCTATGGCAAGGTGGGGGTCATGGGGTCCGTTATAATCCCGCCTCTACTCCATCTGTTATGCCACATTGTGTCCTATCATTATCCGTATTATATGTTTTTAGAATTTTTAAAAGGACCCCAACCGCATTTCTTGTAAAATCATTCGATTTCGTTGTGTTGTCCCTTTTATGTATGTCCATATGGATAATAAAAAATTAAGAATCGTTAGCACGCCGGGCCATATTCTTAGTGACGTTTCATCCATCTTTACGTTCTGAGTTCAAATTCCGCCGAGGTCGATTTTACCTTTCGACCTCTCGGAGTTGATAAAATAAGTATCAGCTGATCACTGGGAGTCGATGCAATCAACTTACCCTCTCCCCACAAACTTTCAGTCTTATGCCAAAATTTGAAACCAATATTACTAATAAATGGAAAAATCGTTAGCAAAAAACATGGCAAAATCGTTAGCTCATTTTTTACGTTCTGAGTTCAAATACTGCTGATGCAAATTTTTGTTTTTCATTCTGTCGGGTCGATAGAATAAGTACTAGTTTAGCGCTGGGGTCGATACAGTCGAATAACTTCTCTCAAATTGCTTGCCTTGTGCTAAAATTAGGAAGACTATATTACTAACTAAATGGCTTTTCCTCGCTGCATAAGCATTTTTTAATCAGTTGAAAGCTGCTACATGGAATATGTTGATATTGCGTCTTTCAATGTGTTTGTGCAGACTATCATTGCATTTATAATACAGTTCTATATTTAAGAGATGAGGAATTATGTAGATTATTTACATTATTTACAATTGGCGGATATTTGTCCTCATCTTGTTTGTTGTTAACACAACGTTTCGGCTGATATACTCTCCAGCCTTCATATGGCGTAGTGGTTAAAAGCGGGGGCTACTAACCCCAAGATTCCGTGTTCGATTCCAGACAGGGACCTGAATAATAATAATAATAATAATAACAGCAACATCGAAAAATACCTTAGGAATGAGAACCCAGGTTCTAAATTTCCCCAAGACATCTGATGAAGGCTGGAGGATATATCAGCCGAAACAATTTGTTAACAAACAAAATGGGGACAAATATCCGTCGAATGTAAATAATGTATTGCATTTGCAGTCTAGAATTTGGAAGACGTTACTGCTAGCTAATGGAGGACGTTTACCGTCTGAAAATTGATATCAGCAGGTATTTGATATATTATCCGTTTCGTGATGCTGAACACTGTTACTGCCAAGTGTGGTGTTCTATATATATATATATATATATATATATATCCTTAACCCAACATTTCTTTGTAATAATTTCAATCATCATCAACAGCATTTCGTCTGTATCTTAGATAATTTTATCTAATCAACATATTTATGTTTAACGAGTTTCGTAATTTGTTAGTTTTCTTATTTGTTTTTGAAATTTGTTAACGATGATCAAACGTCAACTGATATTGTCAAAGTTTGTTTCTCAAAATATAATTTTCCATGCAGCTAAATGATTTATGACAACACACTCGATGATGCAGTCACCAATTTCAAAGCTTTACTTTTCTTTAATCATAATTAGAGAATTATGAGACTGCATATTTCGCAATGTCTAGGAAATATTTTCCTGTTAGATATAATCTTAGGATTATTGTACGAGAGAAGTTCATATTTCAGTCCGTTATGTTTGCTCGTGGAAATCAATAACGGTATCCGGTTCGTTTTACACATTCTGTTTCATGTAGAATTATTTGTTCTTCCGTTATTTTATGGCTATTAAGTTCTCATTGATTTTGTTATGTTGTTTGTGACCCCAATACGTTTTTCTCTATTATATGTCAGTACAGATTAATTTTTTCGTTTTATTTGCCACTACTTTTTCTATTTTGTTCAGATACATCACAGACTCCTCGTTTACTTTGACAATCGCTTAGGATCAACCAAGGACATATTAATTTCTTTTGATTGGGCATAACTAATTTCTTGTACGAAATACTATATATCTTCATAGTATATTTTATTTAATAATTCATGAATCAGGAGAACTAGAGTTGAGCCGTATGGGATTTGGACTCAACACGGTGTGGTATAGATCCAGACATTTTCCCGACTTTGATTATTTGCTTAAATTATTGACACTGGCTCAAACCGCATCCAAGGCGGCGAGCTGGTAGAGTCGTTAGCACGCCGGGGAAAATGCTTAGCGGCATTTTGTCCCTCTGTACGTTTTAAGTTCATATTTCGCCGAGGTCAAATTTGCCTTTGATCCTTTCGGGGTCGATTAAATGAGTACCAGTTGAGCATTGGGGTTGATGTAATCGACATATATCATCTCCCAAAATTGCTGGCCTTGTTCCAAAATTCGAAGCCATTATATCAACCTCTCCTGGAAGAACTGCAATAACAGTATTCGCATCTTATGTCCATAACATATTGGATCATTGGGATATTCTCGAATGTTTCATTTTTTGATATATATATATACTGCCTCTGTTTGGCGTAACTCATCCCGCTTTAAACTTCACACAGATAAGGAGTTGAAGCTCTTTATTCAAGCTAACGAAATATGTTTCTGCCTGATAGTCTGACTACCCCTTACGAGGCGCGCTGTATCTCTGGTGCATACATACGGTGAGGCAGACTATTAAGAGGTACATGATATAGCTATGAACACATATTTAGTTCTTCATTTGAAGGCTTTGCTCGCTTTTGACACGACGATCTGAAAATCTCATATATAATTTGTTTATTATAGAATAATAAATCAGTATAGAGGCTAAGCGAAATATTTATAAAACTATTAGCTATATAAAAGAATAATACTTAAATATATTTCATGAGCCACATAACAAATACCTCTTTCTTACAATATCTTTCTCACTCTTTCTCTCTTTTCCACGCCGGTATTCTTTATAGAATCTAGAAGAAACACTGCTCTAGGCTAGTTTTCTAGCTTGTGTAATACATCTATATGCATATATTATATTGAAAATGTTTAAGTTTCACAAAGTAAATTTATATTAGTTTTAAATTTTGGCACAAGGCCAGCCGAGTGAATTAATAGTAAAAAGAAAATGCATCATAGACGAGGAAAGTATTTAGAGTTTTAGCAAAATATACTACCATTTCAAATTACTTTATCAGACGATTTAGTCACTCTGAAATATAAGGGAACATATTAAAATAAATCAAATTAAATTAATCTTTTATGATATCAGTTCTAGAATGTCACATGTTTTTCTTGCAAAAGTCACATGGTGCTGGTATTTCGTTTTCTTTTAACTGAATCTGGGTATAGTAATAGTAAGCGTTCAAGTGGTGACAGTTGTCCTTTCTGATTAAGGATTGGCTCTTAGTATGAGCAGTAGTAGCAACGCTGGTAGTTGTAGCTGTCGTGGTGGTGATTATAAAAGTTGCATTAGGAGTGGCCGTAGTTATCTCTGCCTCCCTCCCCCTCTCTTTCTCCCCTCACTATCTCCCTTCACTATCTCCCACAACTATTTAGAAGTAGACGGTATTTCGTTATGGAAGTTGTTTCTTTGCTGATGCGTTATTGTGTTGTGTAATCGATAAACTGATATAAGGAGAACATTTTAAAATTTGGCGGTTTCTTAGCTGCACCTGACTGAGTTTTATTTGTCTGTATTCGCGTATTTAAATTTATGATTTACATAGAGTTATGCGTTGTTTTAATGACCCTCTAGTTTGTCCAATGTAATTCTCTCCACAACCTGAACAAGTAATTTCATACATTTGGTTTCAGATGTACAGCGGAAGTTATTCTGTATTGCGAGGAGTTGTCCATGTTTAAAACAGAAACCCGATCCTTCTGTCTGATTAAAATATATACCACATTTGAGATTTCAGCATTTTTTATTGTTGTTCTTGTTGCCATTGTGTGAAGTTAGGCTTTTGTTAGTATTTTTTCATTAATCTTGGTTGACATTTGTACTTTACGATTGTATGTTTGGTTCAACGTGGGGTCTTTTTCAGTCTCGATATATTTGGAGTATGATGTTGTAAGTTTCATTTGGGGTGGGGGGAATTATAGGTAGAAATGTATCATAAGACTTGCAATTCCAAGATATTTCTTTGTTTGTCTTAGTTGCGAGATATTGAATTTTTTGACTCTTTGTATCGTATTATCAATTAAGGATGGTGGGTAATTCCTGTCAAGGAGCGTATCCTTTAAGTCATTGTGTTTTATGTCGCGAATGTTTGCATCGGATAGTGTTGTGCAGATCTCTTTAGCTAGGTTTTGAGGGATATTCATTCAGGTGTGACTCGGATGGCAGGATTCGAATGGAATGTATTGTTCAGAGTTCGTAGTTTTATAGTAAGTGCCGGTCTCTATTTGGTCGTTGACTTTCTTTATTAGGATTTCTAAAAATGAGAGTGAAATGGTGAATCGTATATCTTTATTAATTCTATTGAGGTGTGTCTTTTAATTTCTCTATGCCTTTATTCCATGAATGGAGCAACCCTTAGAGTACCTTTTTTTTCAGTTTTCTTTCATATATTTAAAGAAAGAGTTCTCGTAATTTCGTTGTGATTTTTGATACATCGTAATCTCCAGAGAACTCGTAACTAAACTTACAAAGGAGGGATTGTTTTCGTCCCCGCAGTAGTCCCAGATTTTCGTCGAAAATATTGTCATTGAACGTAAAATAGCTAGTCTCTAAGAAAAAGACTTAGGAAAAAAATCTCAACATTGAAATTTTCACTATGCTTAGGGAAAATTAAAAAAAAAGTCTTTTCATTTCCTAAACATTAATTAATAGTGAAATTTTTATTGATATATCAGGATAAGTAGAAAGTTAAAAAAGATAGGTGAAAGATTATAAACAAAACAGCAGACACTTAAAATAAAATATTAAAATCTGTTTTAGAAAAGACAGAAAACATTCAAAAGTGGTGTCTAGATATCTATAACACGCAATAATTGTATAAATCAAAATAATCTTTAAAAAGCCAATCAATAAACGTAATGCTAACATTTTTATAAAATTTAGAAATGTGTGCAATTGTAATAATTGTTTTATACTATAGGAAGAAGGCTAGCAATTTTAAGGGGACGGAATTAGTCGACATCACTAACACAATACTCAACTGGTACTCTATTTTATCGGCCTCGGAGAAGTAAAATGTAAAGTTGACGTTGGTGGAATTTGAATTCGGAACGTACAATAGTAATAACTGGTATTATTCAACAGAAGCTGAAAAGCGGTTAGCTGGCAAAATGCTTAGTAGCATTTCTTCTGGCTTTACGATTTGAATTCAGGTGTTGCCAAAGTTCACTTTATCTTTCATTTTCTTGGGGGCGATAATATGTAACAGTTGAGCACTGGACGCAGAGTTATCAACTAACCACTTCCCATTAAATTTCAGGCTTTTGTCTCTATTGGAAATAATTCAACAGATGTCGGGAGAAAGAAGGAAGGTAGACCTGAGCATGATGTCGGAAGGTAGACCTGAGATTGATGTCGGACTTGCAGAGGTGTTACGAAATATTTCTATTTTATCTGATGCTTTACCGTTCCCACTGTACATTGACCGATGTCTAATCAGTCATAGTATCAGTGAAAATTAAGTGGATAGAATTACAAGAGTGATAGAAAGCAACCCTCTGAGTTTAAATTTCACCGAAGTCGGTATTACCACTCATCCCTTCTAATCGCAAAAAAAACTACTAATGATATGCTAAAAGTAGATACCATGAATTATAAACATCCATAAATGTTTTATTCCTGTGCTAAAATGAGAAATCATTGTTATTAGTTACAACGGTATCATTAGGTGTGTGTGTATATGTGTGTGCATGTATGTGTGTGCGTGCGTGTGTGCGTGCGTGTGTGTGTGCGTGTGTGTGTATATATATATAGCACAAAGAAGGCGACTATACGCAATATAAAACCCAAGAAGAAAAATTCAATTGTCAGTAATTGTGACTGACGGTGCAGGATAGCACTTACATTGTTAGAAATAAGAGTTAAAAATCTTAGCTGCAAGGAAGCATAGTTCCATATACTGACAGGGGAGATAAGCGCCCCACAGCGGGCGAGATCACCATACTAGTTTAGTTTCACCTAGAATTAAAGCTCATCAATAGTGACTACTCCATCGCAGGATGATTTGGCTAAATCCCGACTGTTAGCATGTAGTATTTACCAAATGAATCTATGGTTGATTATAAAATAACGAAGGCAGCTATACGCAATTTAAAGCCAAAAAAGGAAAAAAGTCAGTCGTCAATAAGTGTGACTGACGGTACGCCGTCAGTCACAATTAGTGAGAATGAGTGCTCAAAACCGCATTGGTGGATAAAAGTTCTTTATTAATGGGTTACGACTACCATCGGTTTCATGTTAAGAGTAATCTCTTAAAAATTATCAAGCCAACTGGAATAAAAACTTTGAATAAAATAGAATTGCTTAGAGCTGATGGAAGTCTTTGTGAAATGCATGCTGCTGTTTTTATAATTTCAAACAATCAGCTAACACAAATCATCTTTCTATTAAATCTGCACGAACCTGTTTGTCGATCAAATACTTTTTCAATGTGAAATTAATTATCTGTAGTGTAAAAAAAAAGGATTTGGAATTTTACCTCTTGTGTATTAGTATCCTTCTCATTTGTTTATTTTCTTTTATCTTTGGTAATACCGGATGAAAATTTGAGTTACGACTCAGTCTTTGTTTATTTTCTGAGCATCTCACTATAATTTTCATTCAACTTTTATTACAGCGACCACTTCGCTTTCATTCTATTTGAAAACTAGAAATCTTTACGAAACTCCATTCTTTTCACTATCGTTTTTTTTTCACTTTATCTCTTTAGAATTATTTAGAATTAAAAATCCTATTTAGAGTTATAAATTTTGTTTTTGGTTTTCCTATACATCTTCGTTACTGGCTCCCACTCTCTCTTTCATACCTACCTCTTCCTCTCCCCCTCCCTCACATAAATTCATCTCTTTCCGCTCCTCTCTCCCTCCCTTTATATCTCTTTACACCTACCTCTTTCCCTCCCTTTTCCATATCTTCCTCTTTTTCTCATCTCTCTCCCCCCCTTTCACATCTTCCTTCATTTTTCGCTTCTCCTTTCCTTTCATTGTCTCTCTCAACATCTACCTCTCCTCTTCTCACCTCATCCTCTCCCTCATGTACTTCTCATTTTCCCCCTCTTCTCACTCCGTTTCTCCGTTTCCTTCACATCCTTCATCCTTTCCTGTTACTCCCTCACTCTGTCTCCCTTTCTCTTCCTATCATCTCCCTCCCTCTGTCTCTCTTTTTTTCCCTCATAACATTCACTCTGTCTCTCTTCCTCTACCCCTCCTCTCCTTCACTATGTCTCTCTCTTTCTTTCCCCCTCCTCTACCTACTTCTGTCTTCTTAACACACCACAAACCCTCTCACTTTTCTTCATATCATCCTCTCTCTTTCCTTCATATCACCCTCTCTCTTTCCATATTCCATCCCTCTCTCTCTCTCTCAGTTCCTCTCTATCCTCTACTCTCCCTCTGGGATGAAAAAACGAAGATGGCACCAAAGTAGGAGAAGAAAGAATTGAATCTTCTGTTGCGAGTATGGATGATTGCTAGTGGCGATCTGACAAACAACATCATCACAGAGAGTCTAACCAGGATCAGTGAGGTACTGAATGACCAGTTCAAAAGTATCTTTACCACTCCGTTGAAACACAGACAAGTGAACGAACCAGTGGACTTCTTTGCCGCCTCACCTATAACCAGCGAGGCAGTTACGATGGAATATATCGACATTAGCGAAGAAGATATGTTATTAGCCATAGATGAAGTGGACACAAACTCAACTGCTGGTCCTGATGGTTTCCCAGCAACCCTCCTCAAATCGTTTAAGCATTCCCTGGCAAAACCTCTCCACATTTTCTTCCAGAGCTTTCTTGCAAATGGCAGACTGCCAAGCAAGCTGAAGGAGGGAATAATATGCCCAGTCCATAAAGGGGGAAGCAGAGCAGATGCCAAAAACTATAGACCTATCTCTCTGACTTCATACATCAGCAAAGTCATGGAAAGGATAGTCAGAGGGAAATTAATCGCATTCCTTGAAGACAGTAACTTGCTGAGTGATACCCATCATGGCTTTCGACCAGGTAGGAGATTTCTGACTCAGCTCTTACAACATTATGACTGGGTGTTGAGGCAGTTACTCAACAACTCAAATGTGGACGTAACATACCTTGATTTTGTAAAAGCTTTTGACAAAATGTTTCATGGTATGATATGCCACAAACGGCGTGATCTGGGCATAGCCGGAAAACTTGGAGAGTGGTTATATGACTTTCTGAAAGATAGAAGTCAGGCAGTAGTGGCTAATGGAGCCACCTCAATGAAGACACATAGTGAACGGTGTTCCACACGGCATTGTCTTGGGCCATTGCTTTTCATAGTGGCACTCTCAGATGTGTCCTCAATTGTCCGGATAGCCACCCTTGCAAGCTACGCAGACGATACGAAAGTCTCGCAAAAAATACAGAACCCCAGCGATGTTGCACATCTGCAGCAGGATTTGGACTCAATTTACAGATAGGCTGAGGATAATAATATGTAGTTTAATGCTAAAAACATTTCAAGCCCTTCGCTACCAGCGTCCAAAACTGAATGTGAAACTTACAGGATACACTGGTCCACAGGGAATTTCAGTCCCAGAGCCTAAATCAGTGACGGTCCTGGGTACCGACATGAGTGATGATACCTCTTTTCTTTCCAAGTACACATTACCAGGATGGCGACAAAATGCAGATGACTGGCTGGATGGATCTTGAGAACATTCAGAACCAGAGATAAGGAAACCATAATGGTCTTCTGGAGGACATTCCTTCTCAGCCGCATGGATTATTGCTCCCAGCTATGATCACCCACCAGTGTGAAATTAACAGCGGACCTTCAAGCAATCCAGAGAGGATTCACAAAGAAGATCGTCTCTCTACAACTGCTCAGCTACTGTCGTCCCGTTCTGGCATTGGTGTTGCTTTCAATGACAAAATTTGGCACAATTCTTTCCAGGATCTTCCAGATGTATATTACGGCTTACATCTCCCGCCTTCTCTCCAGGATGTAGAGTCATAGCTGTTTCAGACTTTCCCAGTCCTCCGGTAACACAATCTCATCCACAATTTTATGCAAGTCTGGGAAGCTGATTTGGATCGTCACCTCAAGGCTGTATTCAAACCAGTTCACCTCCGTTGTCATCGTGACCTTCAGGACATTGGTTTTCCTGCTCGGCGTTGAAGGGGATTGCCGCTACCAGCCACGATCCATCAATTCTGGGGGCATTCTGCCAATCCTAAATCTGGCCGCACGTTTGCAACAATAGGTTAGCAGAAGTGCCCAATCCTCCGACATTAATGGCACAGTGGAGCACTGTATTGCGTCTTTTTCAGTCGCAAACCGTACCTCCACTGTGCTGTACTTCTTGCCTCTTGTGTCAATAGCCAGTTGGAGGAGATGCCTTCTTGGGGCTACAAGCGACAGTAGCCTCAACCTTTAAGGGTTAGCCACATTTAGGTGGTAAATATACTTCACGATTTATATACATATATTTATATACATACATGCATACATACATACATACATACATACATACATACATACATACATACATATATATATATATATATATATATATATATATATATAT
>NC_068989.1:20507105-20508423 GCF_001194135.2 Octopus bimaculoides
TGCTAGTTAATAAATAAAAAGTAATTAAACAAATAATATATATATATGTGTGTGTGTGTGTGTGTGTGTGTGTGTGTGTGTGTGTGTGTATAAGCACACACACACACACACACACAAACACAGTTGCACTTCCTGCTTTTTGTATCTAATCCTTCACCTATATTTCTGTATTTATTTATTTTTCATTTCTTTTTTCTCTTATTTTTCTCTAATCGTAATTTTATTTAATTTTATTTTAAATATATTATTTTATGTATGTATGTATATTTATGTGTAGCTATGTATATACATATATGTTTTTTAATATGTATACATCTATTTATTTACTTGTATTTTATATATTTATTTTTTAGTATACTTTATTTACTAGTTTGTTTAGTCTTTCCTTTCCTCTTTTATTTTTCTTCATCACTTGCTTACTTTCTCCTCCGTTCTCTAATTACTTATAAATTACTTCGCCATTTTTATGACTTCTGATATTAGATTTGTAAGGGAATACAATCAAGTGTTCCGCTGATGGTTTAGTGCGGTTAAGCATCCAAATGCACTTGAAATATCCAATACTTAGTTCCATATAAGTGCAATGGTGAAACTAATGTAGAAACTAATAATTTATACTTTTATTTATCACATTTATCATCATTGTTCACTATATATATATATATATGTAATCAGTTGTATTTAAAATTACAGCTTAGGTAGGAAACTTTATGGTGATGTATCCAAACCTTGTTGTGTGAATGTCCCTTGTGTGCCTGCAAAGCACGTTCACTTGCGGTTACCAGGCGTCATTCGGAAGATTGCGCTTTCGTTGGTGGATGTATGCAATGAATTATTCAGTGCACGTTGTGTGTGTTCTAAATTATTAATACGAAGATAAAGTGTATTGGAAGCTTTATTTACGACAATGATCGTTTCGGCTTATTTCTGCACTGCTTCCTAGTCGGTAGGGAACGATGTAATGAAATCCAATGCCCCGCGTATTGTAGAAGAAGCATCTTCAGGCCACAGCGAACACGACACAATGAAGTAGAGAAATTTGAAAAGACAACACGAAACCGGTTATTTCTCAAAATACAATGTTTATATACCAAAAAGATTTTCTAACATTTTTCTAACATTTTTCTAACATTTTTCTGACATAATTTAAATATATACTTTAACCAAGTAACACAAGCCTTCTGTAGTTTTTTCACTCTTATTATCTTTTATATATATAGTAAAACATTCCTTCAATATACACAAGAGAAAAAGGCCAGGTCAGTTCCTTCTCAATTTTATTCGATTGTCAAAGAATATGTATGAGAATATGTATATG
>NC_068989.1:20508949-20511237 GCF_001194135.2 Octopus bimaculoides
TGCGTATATAAAACTGACGCTCAGTGGATTACGACGACAATGGTTTCAGTTGATCCGATCAATGGAACTGCCTGCTCGTGAAATTAACGTGCAAGTGGCTGAGCACTCCACAGACACGCATACTCTTAGCGTAGTTCTCAGGAAGATTCAGCATGACACAGAATGTTTCAAGGCTGGCTCTTTCAAATATAAGTAGTACTATTTTTTGCCAGCTGAGTTGGCTGGAGCAACGGGAAATACAGTCTCATGCTTACGGACACTGCGCGCCGCTGGGAATTGAATTCACGACTTTACAATTGCGAACCGATTACTCTAACTACTAAGCCAAGCGCCTTATATACACATGTATAAATGCATAAACATATGCGTATATATATTTATGTATATATCGTTTAATGTACAAGTAGAAAGATATGAGATAGTATTAGTTTCTTGCTTTGGACACACGTTTCTAGGCAGTTCCTCCAGGTCGCCAAATAAATTTTGTCCATATACTCTTTTACTTGTGTCAGTCATTTGACTGTGGCCATGCTGAAGCACCACTCTTAAGTCGAGCAAATCGATCCCAGGACTTATTCTTTAGAAGCCTAGTACTTATTCTATCGGTCTCTTTTGCCGAACCGCTAAGTTACGGGGACGTAAACACACCAGTATCGGTTGCTAAGCGATGTTGGGGGGAACAAACACAGACACGCAAACATATACACACACATACATATATATATATACATATATACGACGGGCTTCTTTCAGTTTCCGTCTACCAAATTCACTCACAAGGCTTTGGTCGGCCCGAGGCTATAGTAGAAGACACTTGCCCAAGGTGCCACGCAGTGGGACTGAACCCGGAACCATCTGGTTTTTAAGCAAGCTACTTACCACACAACCACTCCTACGCATATGCATGTATTTGCTGAAAATTTAACATCTATGGATTCCACTGCATTAAGTAATCCGGTGGAATCCTTAGATCTGAAAAGAATGTGCAATCTGAGAAGTCCACCACACCACTTAATTCCAAATCCGAAATTTTCAGCGAATGCATGCATATGAAAAAATCTCTTTAGGCGAAAAGGAGATCACCACCTCTCGAGATTGAGCAGCTGTCTCGCAGACTTTGAACCCCTCTCCTTTGAATTATTCTACTACAACTAGTTTTAATATAGCTACTACGGTCAAAGAAGACGTGACTCTAATATTTTCTCTTTTCTTTTTCCATTTTTATTCGCCCATCCACTTTTTGGATCAACCTTCTTGTTTTTTGTTATGATTTCTCATGCACCAGCGTCCTGGTTTTCAAATAGAACAGACCATGCGCTTAGTACCTGAAGATTGCTTAGAGACGTGTTATAAAAACCTGCCTAGATACGTGTCTCCAAAGCAAAAAAAACTATTAAACTACTAGTAGCTTATATCTTGCTACTGCCTACATTAAGTTATATTTCTCAATCACTAAACAGTGTACTTTTTGTTGATCTTACCTTAATAGAACAGTAATGTATGCATTTATGATTGTATATGCAGATATGAAATGAATTTACACACACACACACACATACACACACACACACACACACACACACACACACACATATATGTATCTATGTATATATATGTTTAGATTGGCTGGATGAAAGAGCTGCATCAGGTTCTCAGAGACAGGTGTGTTCGGCACGGTTGGTGCTCTTCACGAATAATTGTAAGTCAGTGGCTGCAGGAACGTCATAGGGAATTCAAAAGGAATGAAGTGATGTAAAGAATGGGTTGGTTAGTGTGAGAGTGGCGATTGAGAGTTGTAGATATCGTCAATAAGGAGATGAATAGACTGACACGTGCAAGTTAAATATGTTCCTTCACTCTAAAGTAAATCCCCAGTCCCACACGTAAATGATTATCTACAAGAATTTCCAAAACAATTACACATGAGACACAGATAAGGATTTGAGTACAGTACCTTATGGCCAGTGGTGTTACTCATTGTGGTAACTCATCGGTGTGGAGGCGCAATGGCTCAGTGGTTAAGGCAGCGGACTCGCGGTCATAGGATCGCGGTTTCGATTCCCAGACCGGGCGTTGTGAGTGTTTATTGAGCGAAAACACCTAAAGCTCCACGAGGTTCCGGCAGGGGATGGTTGCGAACCCTGCTGTACTCTTTCACCACAACTTTCTCTCACACTTCCTTCCTGTTTCTGTTGTACCTGTAATTCAAAGGGTCAGCCTTGTCACACTGTGTCACACTGTGTCACGCTGAATATCCCCGAGAACTACGTTAAGGGTACACGTGTCTG
>NC_068989.1:20511342-20515360 GCF_001194135.2 Octopus bimaculoides
CATCGGTGGTGTTACTCATTGTGGTAACTCATCGTGTCAAACATCAAGGACCATATTGTACATTTACATATTGGTATATCTAAATATCTACATATATGTAAATAATTGAAATGTATTTACATAGTTTCATGTGCTTAAGGTGATAATTCACTCATAACATTCGAAAAGAGCATGACCGTCTGAATTTATATCTTCTCTCATTTTGTTATACAACGACTTTCATTATGTTTCTTGATTATCGAATATGTATGTATGTATGTATGTATGTATGTATGTATGTATGTATGTATGTATGTTTGTATGTATGTATGTATGTATGTATGTATGTAATAAAAAAAATCTGGTATATATATTTTGTATTGCAATTAAAGAATAGCTGTAATATTTTTTCCGGAAGACATTTTTGGCCGATATTTTGACTTACAATTAAGCTGTTGTTGCTATTGTCGTTCATGTTTTTGTGTCATTGAACAAAAGTCAATATTCTATTTAATGCAATATTTAGCGATTCAGTGTGGTCCCTACGTGAAGGGTGACTGTAGTAAATCAATTAGAATTTGTTAGTTGCTGTTAATTTTTCTCGGTGTTGTTCTGCAAGGGAAAATATTAAAAAAATATTTCCGAAAAGGAAAAAAAACAAAAAAACTTAAGGAACGCCACTTAAGAGATGATGTATGATGACTGAAGATGTATAACTGTAGAACAAGACTTGTCTCATGATTTCTGCTTTCATCAGTTAATTCGCATCTACTGATGAAAGGGTCACACTTTGGTAGGGTTATCAGCCTGGTTGTAAATCGTGACCTATTTGCTCCATAATTATTTCTTTAATATTTTATACGTCTAATAAGGCGGCGAGTAGGCAGAATCGTTAGCACGCCGGGTGAAATGTATCTAAGGCAAGAAATGCCTGTCTGTCTGCCTGCCTAATTGAGTCAAATAAAAATGCTACTCACTATAGGTAAAGAATTTACCTCTGAATAGATAGTTTTTAAAGGGGCCATCTACTATTAAAAGTTATTTACTTCATTTGTTAAACATTGCTTTACTACTAAAAATATCAGACCGCATATATATATATATATATATATATATATATATATATATATATATATACGCCCAATTATTTTAAGAAGGATAATATTTTTTGCTCTCTGTGTATGCCACCCGATGTCACTCCACGCATTTTTGACGCCGCTACATACAACCACAGTTATTCACGATTGTCTACTTTTGATATTTTCATTTATGCGAGGATAACACTTTGTCTATCACAACTGCTTCTTTAAACTATGAATTAATCTATAGATCTAGAAAAATTATATAAAGATTGAAATAAAATATTCTAAGCTTAAATTATTTATAGAAGAAATATGAAGATTAAAACGTTGTTGGTTTTAACTTTAACTTGTTTTTCTTAGCAACATTACTTTCCCGATCATTTTATATCATTCTTATATCTTGTGCTTTATCTTTTTCATAAACAATTCAAAATTACCAATCAAAAGATGTTAGTTATTAAGTGAACCAGAGATGACCTCTACAAAATCGACTAAAATACCTCAAACAATAAAATAAATATATTTGAAATTAAATTTTCTCAAATATATTTTCTAGAATAAATGATTCAGCTTCCTGGAATAAGACTCTTCAAAAGAGTTACATTAGATTCTCAAACTAAATTTATTCATTAATACTTTAGTTATCGTTGAACCGTTCATGTAGTTTTACATTTTAACAATATGAAACATGTATTGACTTGGGCCTTAGATATGTCATAGAACCTACGACTTATAAGGTCGGAGGTTTACTCGGTTTTCATAGCGCATAAGTGCCTGAAATTACAGCGCTTCCTCCAGAACAGGGCGTCGGTTCGTCGCAGGGTTAACTTCCCAGATATTTCTGGAACTCATTTCACACCTAGATGGACTGCAGCGACGTGATATGAAGTGTTTTGCTCCAGAACACAAACGCACCTCCCAATTCCCGGAATCTAAACCACATCCTTATAATCTCGAATGGAACACTATAATCGCTGGTCACGTGTATACCAAAATATATCAAAGAAGCGTGCAGGATGCTTATATTCTTGACATCTTCCATGTTCAGCTTACATTTGCTGGGAAATTAGTGTTCAGAGTTATAGAACAAAACACCTGTACTAAATTTAAACTAAAGGCATATATATAATAAGGTTGTCTAATAAATTATTCGTTGCGTTACATACCTAGAGCAATATTTTTATATAATACTAAAAAGTTCAGGATTTTTGGTGAAATGTCGAAACATGCAGGGAAGTACGATTAGATAAGCAATTCCTTTATTTACTTTATCCATCAGAAATGTAATATAACGCTTTATCGTCTTGCTTCACGCATCATATAATTTCTCATATTATGAACGAACATAGAAGTAAAATTTGTTCATATTTTATCTATGATTGTTGTTGTTGGCACTCCGTCGCTTACGACGTCGAGGGTTCCAGTTGATCCGATCAACGGAACAGCCTGCTCGTGAAATTAACGTGCAAGTGGCTGAGCACTCCACAGACACATGCACCCTTAACGTAGTTCTCGGGGATATTCAGCGTGACGCAGTGTGACAAGGCTGACCCTTTGAAATACAGGCACAACAGAAACAGGAAGGAAGAGTGAGAGAAAGTTGTGGTGAAAGAGTACAGCAGGGTTCACCACCATCTCCTGCCGGAGCCTCGTGGAACTTTTTAGGTGTTTTCGCTCAATAAACACTCACAACGCCCGGTCTGGGAAACAAAACCGCGATCCTATGACCGCGAGTCCGCTGCCCTAACCGCTGGGCCATTGCGCCTCCACTATCTATGATTGTAACGACTGTATATTCCAAAGATCATCTATTTCGATTACGAATTCACCTCCTGTTAGGCATATTGATGATTATATACATTTCTTGCTTGTATCAGATAGAAATTAGAAATTAAATGTATTTAGTTTAACACATCTTTTTTTTTTAACTCTCAGTCGGCATTTAGTCGGCACAATGTTTTCCGGCATTTTGAAAGAATTCACATGAGTGAATCTGCTTTATTTTAATATGCAAAAAATATTTATATGCAAAAGTACATTCTGATTTTCCGGCAATTGATGACCGGGCACCTTTTTTAATCTGGATATAATTATTATGTGAAGACACATAAATTTCTCACTACCATTGTTAATAACTTTTTCGCTACCACTGTTTCATGATACCACTTTATTCACTACTGAAAAGCATATCATGAAAGCATAATTCTCATTAAACCCAACCAGAAGCGATTAAAATTAAATTTAACACCACATGCGAACCATATGGGTTAAATTAATATTTAAAGTATAGTTATAAATATATAATTATAATTAAAGGCACTGGAGAGACAGAGCCTGTACGCTTTAAATAGACTTCAGACGACTAACAAACCACTTAAGCAAGCTCTCCGTTTATCACAAGGTTGTATACAAGGAAAATGAATAGAAAAGATACATAAAAATATTGTGAACAACCCTATATCTTAAGATTTCATGTTTTACCATATTAAAATTGCTTTACAATCATCAGTAAGGTACACCGACCGTAAATAAATGAGAAATGCATATAGATACCCATAGGGATAGACCCGTACAAATATGAATATATACATTTATTTCACACTTATATACGAAGTAAAACTCCATCGTCCATTTCAACCATGTGTGTATTTACTCAGATTAATACCGCAGTAAATATGTTTGTGGAGTGAATAAACATATATTTATACATAGTTAGGATAAAGTCATTAATTAATGATTTATCAGTGGCCGGCATACAAAAAAACCATATGGGTTAAAGTAATATTTAAAGTATAATTATAAATATATAACTATGATTAAGGGTGCTAGAGGGACAGCGCCTGTACGCTTGAAATAGACGTCAAACGACTACAAACCACTTAAGTTAGCACTCCGTTTATCACAAAGTTATATGCGAGGAAACTAGACAGAAAAGATTTATAAAAATATTGTGGACA
>NC_068989.1:20515603-20518242 GCF_001194135.2 Octopus bimaculoides
GTATCAAATATTTTCAAAACTCTCACTAATAATTGCTTTATGTATAATTATATTTACGATAAGTATATACACGATGATAAGCCACGAGAATGTGCAAGAAAAATATGAGAATTTGCGTTTGAGAAGGTAAAATTAGACTACTGAGACAAACTGAAAGGGAAACATCAGATATTTTTTCTTGATATCTATTTTTTCCAGAAATATCATTTGAAGACACAGGAAAATATGTAAATTCTCTCTCCTTTTCTCCAACACCTATGAACTTCATTCCTATCTAGATCTTGCTTGTCGGCTCATAGGCACTTATCTTATTCAGCTCTGAGATACCAAAACTATCATGTCTTATCTTCAATCCATCTAGGATAACCAGGCTACATTCTCTAATAAAATATTTGTGGTCTCTATACTGAAAGCGATGTCACCCTCTTATCTGTCACTCAGATATCAGCAACAATGACTTCTAGTCACTCTAGATCAAAGTCTCTGTCTCCTCGTCTCCAAAATACATCTGTGCCCCTCTATTACTCTCTTTACTCGTCGAACTAATAACATCTCTATTGTAGTTCCGCTCAGTTCAAAGAGATCTTAGACTTCCAAGCTACATGACGATCTCACTAGTGCTGGTACAACGAACAACAGCACCCAGTACACTCTGTGTACTCTGATTCGTATAATCTTCTCACACCGTCCAGCCTATGCCGGCATGAAAGATGGACATTAAAAGATGATAATGATGATAATGATGCTGATGATTGTACTTCTTTTTCTCTTACTAAGAGTACTTATTTATTCTTTTTTCTGAAATGGCGTTGTGCAACACTTTCGCCAATGATTCCTTTGAGACTTTTTCATCAGCACAGTCAGTGGTAACTGATTCATCTTCTCCCACCTCAGCAGTAATGGTTCTATGACTAGGGTTTTGATTAAAAGGAATTTCTTTATATCAAACGATCCAACAATCTTATATTCTGACGTCTTTCCTATCAGTGATGACATGTCTGTAATGTTCATTTGTTGTATATATTTACTTGTAGACCTGCTAAAGTTGATATGAACCTGTCAAAACGTGTTTCATGCATTACGTTTCCTCTTTTGAGAATGTAGTCGTCATTCTACTACTTATCAAACCTTGTTCGATGATTAAATGTTAAGAATGATGTACTTCATACATGTCATATTCCCTGATGTTATAAAATCCTTACTGGAAATGTTGGTACACATCGGGATGTAACAGATGTAGCTTTTGCATCTTCTGGAGATATTTAAGGAACGTTTGATGTAATTGTGTTTAGATGCATGCTCCAGTTGGCAGTTTTCTCTACTTCAATCAAGATTATCCATTCTCCATCATATTTAGATACAGAAATCATAATTTGTAAGTTATTCTGTCCTTCATGTTTCTTTATTATTTGTTTGAGCGTTAAGCTCTTCCCACCCCCAGATGGATTCACTGAGCAGCCCTCACCACCATGATGCGATTCTTTTGCTTTATGATAAAGCTCAGAAAATCATTATATCGTTGCTGTAATATTTTTCATAAAATGACAGAACTTATAGTCAACAGGTAAATGTGATATTGCACGTTAATTTTCCTGGCTTGTAGCTGATTTTAGTATACTAAATGTTTCTAATATAAGCATTACGTGTATCACTTGGCTTACTTGAATGTAATCATGAATAACTCTTGAGTATACATCATAATAATAAAGGCGGCGAGCTGGCAGAATCGTTAGCACGCCGGGAAAAATATTTTAACGGTATTTCATTCATCCTTAAGTTCTGAGTTCAAATTCTGCCGAGGTCAACTTTACCTTTCATCATTTAGAAGTCGATAAAATAAGCATCCGTTGATCACTGGTGTTGACGTCATCGACTTATCTCCTCCCCTAAAATTTCTGGCCTTGTGCCAAAATATGAGACCAATATGCATCATAACAATCGTTCCTGTCCAGAGCCAGCTATGGTGTGTAAATATGTACCCCGAAACTCATCTTCATGTAGAATTTTCTTATCCTTAAATTAATTGAGTCAATTTCCTTGTTACAAGAGATCCTTTCTTGAAGTGTCACTGTTTTGATCCACAACGGATGGACATATATTCCAGCTGTGTCGTGAGGCATGCGCACTTGTATAACATAGCGTGAAGGGAATACACACGTTACCATGCCAATCAAAAGCATGATTAAAATCAACGATTCTTTAATGAGATCACCCTGGTAAATTTGGTGCAGCATTCCTGTCCAAGAAGGGGAAGTTTATCTCGATGATTGTAACATTTTACACAGAAACTCTGCATCACTAGTTTGACACCACTGTAAACTTGGAACAGTTTATTGCAGTTCTCGCAGTGCCTATCTTTGGGAAATCAAATGGTTGATGTTGACCTTTATAAATGCAGCTGCATCATCGTTTGTCGTTGATATTCTCTAGTCATTGCCAAGTACAAGTCGGAGACTAATTTTCTCACTTCTCTTTTTATTTTATTCACCCTTCCTGTTTTTGAATCAACCTTCTCGTTTTTTTTTTCGTGATTTTTCATGTACCAGCGTCCTCATTTTCAAACAGACCAGATTAGTACCCGACGATTGCTTGGAGATGCAAAATATGTTATAAAAACCTGCCTACATATATATATATAT
>NC_068989.1:20518526-20519401 GCF_001194135.2 Octopus bimaculoides
TATATATATATATATATATATATGGTAACATGTGTTTATTCACTTCACGCTATGTTACACAAGTTTTAAAATGAGGACGCTGGTATATGAAAAATCACGAGAAAAAACGAGAAGGTTGTTTCAAAAACAGGAAGGGTGAATAAAATAAAAAGAGAATTAAGAAAATCAGTTGCGTCCACTTTGATTATAGAAACCATATTTCAGCTAGTTGTGAAATTCTTAGATCTAAAGAGAATGTGCGATCTTTCAGCTACGTAAATGGACCTAAGAAATGCAACTTCTGTGTAGCTGAAAGATTGTACATTCTTTATAGATTCCAACGCTCATTTCCAGATCCGAAATTTTCAGTAAGCAAGGATACAGATAAATTTCTTTTGGCGAACTGAAGGACATCACCCTCTCCATATTGAAACTTTGGACCCCTCTCCGTTGAATTATTCTACTACAAACCAGTTTAAATATGGCTTCTACGGTAAAAGAGGACATAACACTAATTTTCTTTTCCAGTTTTTAATCCTTGGAAACACAAGGGGTGCTATAAAACCCTGTCTAGATACGTGTCTTCACATCAGAAGACTTTATTCTTTATATATCAAACGATGTGTGTGTATGTGTAATGCGTGTTTGTGTGTGTATCTAAATATATATATATATATATATATATATATATCAAACAATAAGCAGCACGGATTTCAAAAGTGATTGCAGTACGCACGTTTCATGCTACTTCAATTTATTTAAGTAATGTGAGCATTACCTTAAATGCAATATGAAGAACAATCTTCAGCTGCACGAAAATGCAGAAAAAAGACATATTATAAATGTGGCAACATATTAAATCCAAGTGGGAGAGAGCATACATAAAATCCAAATGT
>NC_068989.1:20520484-20525628 GCF_001194135.2 Octopus bimaculoides
TTCATCCTGTTTTTTGGTTTGTTTTCTTTTGAAGCAGACAAAATTACAGAAAAATGGTAATTTATACGCATATATTGTTTATATAATAAATTATGCTGTGCGTATCTGTGTTTGCAACAATTTTTCGCCAGTACTCAGTAACACATTTTCTAAATGATGGTAGAGTTTGATTTGAAGAAGATTTGGCTGCTATTATGCTTGAATTACACTATTCTACTTGTTTCAGTTGATTGAATAATAGCTAATAAGAGGAAAGAGCCATCAAAATACTTGAATATTGCCTGCACTTGTTATTGGAGCTGGCAGAATTATTAATGCACCTCCACCAAGTGCTTCATTTCCTAGAAATAGCAGTCAAATCTTCTTCAAATCAAACTCTAGTGGAGGTGCATAAATAATTCTGCCAACTCCAATAACAAGTGCAGGCAATATTCAAGTATGTTGATAGCTCATAGGAAATGTCAGAACTAACAGGGATTAATACCATATACACCGCCACAGCAGTAACTGTATTCAACTGAATAGACGTCAGTGATTGGTTGAAATTATCCAAATAAGACAATTTTTAACATGAAATAACTTCGAATACAAAATGTTTTATCTGTTCTATAACACAAAATATACAAGTATACGAAGTTTGAAAGTGTTTCGGTACCAAAAACACTACATAAAACATAAATGAAAAATGTTGCCCGTCATACCAAAAAGATCCGTGTGTGCACATATATTCATTAGTTTTAACGTTGAAGTGAGTTCCAGGTCTCACCGCAACCGGTTTTTTTTCAAACTGAAGTTTAGAATGCTTGGGAAGTATTTATACAGCAAACCATAACTGTCACTTGCAAGAAAATATGATTTCATATCAAGAATCAGGCTTTTGTTAATCTTGTAGGCGCATGAAGGTGTGTGCCCTAGTGGCACAAAATTATGCGTGCGCTGGTCGGAGAAAATTATGCAACAGTTCAGAATACATACGTGACTTGGCAAACTTAGAGGAAAACACAAAGATAGAGATGAAGGAAAAAAAAGTTACAGAAGATGATGAACATTTTTTTATTTTTAAAAATGGAGGAAAATAATGGATTGCTCGCCTCGTGCTGTACTAATCAAAAGGTAGTGCTGCAGTCGCTTGCTGTCCTTAGATAGTAATGCTACTCTAGTTTACCTAATAATGACATCACTGCCTTGTGGTACTTTTAAAGCTGACTCACTCCATCTATTGTTCCTTGTCGTAAGTAACCGTTGCTAATTGTTTTGGTTAACGTTGTCAGCAACGTCAGTAGTTCTTTCATTTATCAACAATACTAGCGTTCGGAATTAGAAAAAGAGACGGACAAAATTGAATGTTAAGTCCGTGACGATTGAATATTAAGTCCGATACAGGTAGAGAAGAAAAGTAAAATTGTAATGAGGAAAACACTCGTAGTGTTCTTTTCTTCTAACTAAAGATTAGTGTTCTAATATCGTTCTATCGGACGGTGCGTGTGTTGTTGATAAAACGCGGTGCTAAAAGTAAACAAATTATATAAGTTTATATATACTTCATAGAAAAACGTTGCAGATGAATGTAAAGGCAAGATGTATATAAATAATTTTTTTAGGAGAAAATTACAGAAACAAATTAACTAATAAACACACCCAGGATATATAGCTCTTCTGCAGTATTTTTCTGCTTTCTCTAACTATATATACACTATTTAGTTTCTGCAAACTGCTTTTGTCTTTGCACAAAAAACATACGTCAAAATCCTTTGAGAACGCTATTAGAACTCAATTTGTATAAGTAAATAAGTACACCGTTTACTCGCGTTTTTCTAGCTATTATTTCTTTTCCCTCTGTCTCAACATTAAACTGTCCGCGATTATCTAAATTCTTTACTTTTTCCCAATGGTCTCTTTCTATGCTAATTTCTAGAATTCTTCGTTTAAACTCTTACTCTACCTACGTGAGTTTGTTAATCTGTATACATTGGACTGTATATCCATTCTGAATTATTGATCGCGTATAGTAATTGAACTGTAATTAAAGTTACAAAGGCGCTTAGTATTTCTGTGTATAAACATGTTTGTGCTTCTGAGGTTTGTCTTCCGTGCTTTCATATATACCATCTTGCATCTCTCTTTCTCCTTGTCTTTCCTATCTTTGGTTCTGCTTTTAATATTTCGAAGCTTCGATGTTTTGATCTCACCCTTTACCGATAACAACACATTCTTTACTAATTTGACATACTTCATTCTTTTATGTACTTGTATTTTTCAATCACAACAACCAATCAGAGTTTCTTCCCGCCAATTAGTTTTCACCTTAAGTACTGCATAAACGGTGGTACAATAATTATAAACTAGCTGGGCTGGACCCGTGAAAAAATTCACGGGTAATTTAAATATCTAAATATCGTCCAATGAATAGTTATCATTTAATCAAAATTGTTTAATTTGCACTATTTTGGTTAATGAAAAATTCTATCATCATTTGTTATATTTATTAATAATATAAGTATATATTAAGTTATTGTGTGAAAGTATATGTTAAATACATCCGTTACAGCACTTCCCTATATACAATGTTTCTAGTGTAGGTGATTCCCTTTCTGCGAACATGAATGGATTAGTTTTGAGGTATTACTTTAACCCTCACACTGCTCTTGAAAAGCGACGTAAAGCTGGCCATAAGAGAAGCATGTGTATGCCAACTCTATCGAATGTTTGCCCCTGTGCTTTATTGATTGTCATAAAATAGGACAGACGAACTGGGAACTGGGTCCGATGCAGAACGAATGGAATGTTTGTATCACTTGGAGTAAGTTTGATTCTTGGAATCATTACTCTCGTGAGAGAATGAGATCCACTTATAGTTGACGCTTCGATGCTATCTCTTGGAGCTGAAATAGTTCCAAGAGTTCCGTTTCTTATACCTTGTGTTATAGAGAGGTTTCTAAGAAGCATAATAAGTGCTTCAAGTTTTAAGTTAAGGCGATGGGGAGGCATTCCAGAAAGTGTAAGAAAATTTATAAACTCTATGGGATAATTCTGGGCTTCTTCTTCATTATCAGAAGTTACTGAGTCGGTGCTTAGATATGTCTTAGTTTCAGTTGGCAATCTACTTAGAATTTCTTCATTTACTACTGAGCAGTCCGCATTTTTAGGGGATAAGATCACTCTAATTTTCATTTCTTCTGCTGTACATTTGTCAAATATATCAGATACCAAAGAATTGTTACATATGTATACTTCATGAATATCAATAGTATCTTCTGCAAGATTATCAATAGAACTTTAAAGGAATCCACTTTCAAGTTATAGTAGCCACCTCGAAATATCTTGTTCATTTGCATTTGATGAAAATTATCCCACACAGAGGAGCGCTTGAGGCAGACATCAAATACAACCGCAGGGGGAGCTCCGGAAACAACTGGAAGGGCTTATCTAACATCTCCTACTACGATAATTTTCCCACCAAACATACTATTACTATTCATAGTCTCTATTAAAAAATGATCTATAGCTTTCAAAGCATAAATTGATATCACTAAAACTTCGTCAATAATGAAGACTTTTACTCGCCTAAGAATGCTTCCTTGATCCGATTTTGGTGGAACATTGTACACACTTGTTTCACTCAAAGGACCTGCAAGCTTGAATATACTGTGAAGAGTTTTACCACCTTTCAAGTGTTGTAGCAATGCCAGCCCAGGTAACTCTCCTTACTGTTGTATTGTAAGCAGTAAGACGATCGTAAATCATATTGAACAAAAAACTTCTCTCAACTGAAAATGCAGCATCAATCACGCTACTAAATGCTTCTTTTGTTCAATGTTCAATACATTTGCGTTTACGATTCGTTGTTCTGTATTATTTTCCTTTCCAGGGGCATCTCTGACCATTTCTGGAAGGCCCTATATGCTACAATATATGCCAAATATGGCATTCATCAAATAAAGAACGATATTTTCAGCAGTAGTGTTGTCATTTCTTAGTAAAAGATCCTCAATCATGAATTCTTTGTTTTCATTCCATATTTGCAAAGCATTGAGAGGTTGATTGAAGAGGCAAATCTTAGCAAACATTTTTAAAAGGTGCCGTGGCATTTCGTATGTTGCTGCTTCTGTCAAAGTGTCTTGTAGTTCATTATCATTATCAAGAAGTGTCAATGTAATACACGCCTCTTTGAAAGTTTCAAATACTTCACCTTCAACAGTTCTTAAATGATTGAATGATGCCGAGCCAGGGATATGCAGGGGTAGCATCCTCAAATAAAATTTTTCTGCATTACGTGGACTTGCTGAGTACATTCTGGTTACAATATTATGGAAGCGCAGTCGCCGTGTCCACTTTGTTGTCTGCTTGTGAAACATATATTGCTCAGGGATATCACAGTAAAGAAGATTGATTTAGCTTGAACCAAGCGGTGAAATGTGTGTCACGCTCTTGTGCTCGTGCAGCTGCTTGTCATTGCTCTCCTGCTATGTAGTAGACTTGTTGCTCATCGGGTAAATGTAGAGCCAAACGGTATACTGTGTGGGAGTGCCCATGCATTTTGAATTCCGATAATCGCGGAAATGCTTCAGGCGGAGACACGTACCTTCATTAATTTGTTCGTTGTTTTCTGTAATGTCATTTCTAACTTCCATCATTGCACAATCGTGTCCTTTAAAGATATATTTAAAAAAAATATTTCACACTTTCACAGAAGAGCATACTTCAACGTTAATGTATGCATGATGTTTTTCCGACAAATATCGTTTATATGGAACAACAAATCTATTGTCCACTTGGTGACTTCCAACTTGTACCGTGTCTTCATTGTTCCTCCGTTTGTATGCGAGGTATCCTGAAATGTTGTTGATGGTCTCTTCCTGATATTCCTTAGGGAATTTCTTCTGACATTGTCCGTCGACCACACATACAGAATTTGGATTCGATATTCTTTTGTTCTTTTACTTGTTTCAGTCATTTTGACTGCGGCCATGCTGGAGCACCGCCTTTTGTCGAGCAAATTGACCCAGGACTTATTCTTTGGAAGCCTAGTACTTATTCTATCAGTCTCTTTTGTCGAACCACTAAGTTATGGGGATGTAAACACACCAGCATCAGTTGTCAAGCGATGTTGGGGAGGACACACACACACACACAAACGCGCGCGC
>NC_068989.1:20525638-20528202 GCF_001194135.2 Octopus bimaculoides
CACACACACACACACACACACACACACGCAAATATATATACGAATGGCTTTCAGTTTCCGTCTACCAAATCCGCTCACAAGGCTTTGGTCGGCCCGAGGCTATAGTAGTTGCCCAAGATGTCACGCAGTGGGAGTGAGCCCGGAACCATGTGGCTGGTAAGCAAGCTACTTACCACACAGCCACTCCTGCTGATACTCCAGAAAGTCCATGGATCACCAGTGTTCGAACCAACTGTCTCATCTCCATTTTCTTCCATGGGCAGAATCTCAGCAATGTTATCAATTTATTCTTTTGTTCTAATTTTATCTTCATCACGCAGCACAATAAGCATATGAAAATGCGGAAGACCGCTTTTCTGGAATTCAGTCACATGTAAATGAGCAATATGTATACCAAGTACATGTTTTTCTTTGATATCAATCATCAATTCATTAAGATGCAACTTGTAAACGCGCACTTCTAAATCTGGCTTGTTTTGAGCTTCTTCGTGAGGTAATTTCTTGACATTTCGGATTGCAAGTGTAAGTTAGAAATAGGTCAGGTCTTCCATATTTGCAAGCTATCGCCATTGCGTCGTGATGTGATTCTTGCATATTCCTTGGACTTCTGGAGAAAGTTGAAGGCAGGATGACAGGGACTTCCGGCACATCATTTTGATTATTTCTCGCTAGGTGATCCATGAGGCCAGAGTATATTGTAACTCTCAACTGTGCTTGGATATTTTGAATGAAATTCAAACGACATCTCTCTACTTCAACACAGGCGTCAACAATGTATTGTTGAAATAATTTTCCCGCTCGATGTATTGCGCTGAAACCAGCCAAGCGATATGTGTAGAATTCCTGCATTGTTACTTCGTTACGAACTCTTGTATGATGATGTTCTACGTGCGGCATGTTAACATGCCGTTCTTGGTCGCCATTTGGAAAAAGAAGAGGATAAAACAGTGATATAAATGGCAAGAAATGTACGATATTCTCTCTTTATATTGTCCTATAGGATATACAACAATATCACGATGTATTGGCGGCGCTCCATCTTCGCCAACAAAAATTGCTGCAATCTCATTGTTTGTTGGAATATTGTATCATCTTGCATCAAGACCTGGGATGAAGTGCATGGTTACTTTTATAGAAGAAATATTTCCTCTTTTAACTCTTTCTTGCTCTTGCACTTCAATGGTTCTCATATTATTATATGCTGCTGCATAAGGGTTATTATTCATTGCAACAGATATTTGTTCAAATACCGAGAATAAGCAATTGGCATTTTCATTAGCATTAGCTCGGGTATGGATTGCTTCATATGTTTCAATGCTTCATATGTTTCAATATCTTCTTTGTTCAATTTCATTTGGATACAGATTGCTGGCGTAATGACATATTTGACCTTGTAATTGGAAGCAATAAGGGCCAGGTCCTGGTGGAGGTTTGATATTAGCACCAAAAGAAGCAGAAGCAAAGGCAGAATTATATTTTCTCATGCTGTTCCTAAAATTAGATCCTTCGCGATTATTTATATCAAATAATTGCCTAAGATTACCAGGATATTCTTGTAAAGCAGGAATTAATACTTTTCCATTGTGACAACAATTCAGGATCTCTATTGAGAATCTTAAAACTCCACATTATCGATAAATAACATTCATATTACCAATATGGAACCCTAAAGGTTGATCTACATTTATGGCATTTCTTCGCTGTTGAAATCTGTTTCTCATATTTTGTAGATAAGCTTTTCTCTCCTCGGGATTCATATTATTTCTTCTCTTTTAATTTCTGTTTCTTCTATTCTGAAGATGAAGACCTCCTCTCCCCTCTTGTTTCATATTATTCTTCATTTCTTGCATTTATTTTCGAATACGGTCACGGATTGCTTGCCTCTCTTCTGCTGGTAACCGTTATCGTCGTCTTCTCTGTCACTCTCTTGCTGCGGTTCTTTGTTGACTTATTCTCTCTTCTATTTTTAAGAATGGTTAAATGAGTAACTGATATAAGAAAACAGCTCCCTTAACGTGATAAACACCGACGGTAGAATCGTATTAATATATAGAATGCTAAAGTAAATTATATGTAATCAGTTGTAACTATACTACAATGAATTCCTTCAGGAATATAATACAACGTTAAAATAGCTTTAGCTACACTATATGCTCCCGTGTCAAATCTTTACTTGTGGAAGTCTACAATCGCATCCCACCATTTTTAATTTCCATAGGCTGTACGCAAATTGTGCCAGATGAAAAAATTTGGGAATGTTATGTAAGTTTTTATTTATTCAATATTCTCAATAATTATGATGGTTAGCACACTAGACAAAATGCTCAGTGGAATTACTTGCTTCAGTCATTTTGACTGCGGCCATGCTGGGGCACCGCCTTGGAGAGTTTTAGTCGAACAAATCGACCCTAGAACTTATGTTCTGAAGCCTAGTACTTATTTTCTCGGTCTCTTTTGCCGAAACGTTAAGTTACGGGGACGTAATCACACACCACCGCAAATTGTCAAGCGGCGGTGGGACACACACACACACACACACACACACACACACACACACACACACA
>NC_068989.1:20528772-20531600 GCF_001194135.2 Octopus bimaculoides
TGTGTGTGTGTGTGTGTGTGTGTGTGTGTGTGTGTGTGTGTGTATGTGTGTGTGTGAATATACTCGTATATGGGGAACGTTCATTCTTTGCCAAACGTAAGTCTTAACACCAAAAACTGTCCAATTATATGCATATAATTTGAATTCTTCTTATTTAATATTCTGTAGTGACGTGTTTTGCGTTGAAAAAAAAATTAAACAAAATATAAGAACAAAAACATGATAAAAGAAGCTATAAAACACCAGAAGGAACAAATTAATGCGAGAGAAACAAAATTAGTTAATTAGTAAACGAGTGCTATTTCTATTTTTTGCGGTAAACATCACAGAAAGAGACAATTTCTTTCTTTAAAAATTAAAACGAACTTATTTTAAAGAGAAATGACATCTTTTCATTGTTTCATCTGAACTGGAAATAATAATCAAAAGGTGAATTTTTCTAATAAACTGAATGATAAGATCTTTTCAAGTAGCATGTTAGTGGTGCCAACGTTTATATTATACCAAAAGAGTTACTACTTCTTCGTTATGATAGTTTGTTTACAGAATATCTAAGAAGTGTAAAGTTCCTTAATTGTAAAATACTGAAATTTTGCATCCGGTTATACTGCAGGATTCACTGGATGTTTCACACAGTAACATACAGGAGTTAATAGATAGCATCTACGCAGAAATTCGTGGTGCTAAACCAGCTAAATTTTCCTCAAATTACACCCTACTATTTTAAGAAAGGAGGATACATTTGATTATGGAGTTATGCATATATTACATCTAAAAAAAAAAAAAAAAGTTCACGCTAAAAGGTCTTCGATCATAAATAGTCTTGATCCGAGACACACAAGGGGAGGGCCGTATGTTTACATTGGGCAGATGGCTGATTCATTTAAGAATCGCTATCGTAACCATATTGCCAGCTTTAAGACAATCAATAACAGACATTTAACATCTTTGGCAGATTTTGCATGGCGACTGAAAAGGGATAAAACGAAGAACAGCATAAACTGGTCCATAGTAAGGTACGCGTAATCATACAATATAATTTCCAGGAGATGCCGTCTCTGCTCTGAGGAATTCTTGTGAATTCTAATGAGAAGATCATTAATAGAATTTCTGAATGACTCTTGAGATGCCTACACGCATATAAATGTACTTTTGCACAATGCAGTGGGAATGAATTTTGAGGTATGGATAACTTAAGCTTACTTTTAACCTCCCCATTCTTACAAACACCAAGTAGATAGCTAACTCGCTTTGTGATCATGAGTGCATCAAACCTCACGTGTGCGTATGCTCACATGTTTGCGGGTGCTTGTATGAGCGAGTGTACTCGCGCTGTGCAGCTTACCCGAGGGTGTTTATACATCCATATTTGTCAACGGTTATTTTTAATACTTTTCTCGCTAGATTGTGTGTTCGTTTCTCTTTTTGTCATCTGTGATTTTATTTTTGATCTTCTATATAAATGAAGATATTTTATCCGTCTGGCTGCTTTTTTCTTCTACAAAATGGGTAGTTACATTGTAGAACAGTTATTTTAAGGCGTTATATTCATATAACACCCGACGAGATACATATGCACCGCCGGATGCTCCTGAACTAGTTGTTGAGTGTCCCACTTATGAAGAATCGATGCTAGATGTGTCGAAACAATTGTGATTAATGATAAATTCTCGTGTCTTCGTGTGAGGTTTTGTATTGTATGGTCTTGAACGATGAAGTTATATCTGTTAGCTCTGTAGTATAACAGAACCTCAGGGTGTGTCAATTTTTAATCCATGGATTAAAAATCCCTTCCATCCAAATATTTAACTAATTATACGTGATAAGATTTCGCATTCTTTCAGTAATAAAATTAGCGAGGGGAATTTATAACCGGTGATTTGAAGAAACGATATTGAAGAGAATGTGCATTTCTTGTGTTCAATTTTAACAAAGCAAAATGGCCGGATTCAAGTTGATATTTCTTAGACGTTTTCTTAGATTCTTTTAATCTATAAAAGAAAAGTGCTTGCAGTGATTTTGGTTTTTAAAACCATAAACTTATCATCAATAATGTCTTTCTGGGAGCATTTAAAAAATTTTGTGAGAGAAAATTTCTTTCTCGAATGTTTCAAAATTTTCTTTGATGATATTAGACTTTGTAGAATAGTTCAGAATAACTTTTAATATCAAGTTTTAATCTAATAAGGTTAATAAATTTACTAGTTTCAGTAAGTCTTATAGGAAAATAGCGGTTAGTTCGTTGTAGAGAAATATATTTTGTTTTTGTATATATCACATTATATCTAACCGTCGAACTTTTCGGTATATAAAGCATAGTGGCTCTAATATAGGAAAACAGTTTTAAAGTTTCAATCGACTTAGTAAGCTCTATCAATTTTCTACAAAGAAAATTAGTCTTAATAAAATGTGATCGCCAAATCACCGTTTTGGTTATAGATACAGGTGTGGCTGTGTGGCAAGAAACTTGCTTCCCAACTGCATGGTTCTAGGTTCAGTCCCACTAGGTAGCACCTTGAGAAAGTACCTTCTACTATAACCGGCACGACTAAAGCCTGGTGAGTGGATTTAGTAGATGAGGACTGAAAGAAGTCCGTCTTATATTTTTTTATTATTTTACTTGTTTCAGTAAAGGGTGTTAGTCAAAGAAATCGATCTCAGGACTAATTCTTTGTAAGCCTAGTACTTATTCAATCGGTCTCTGTTGCCGAACCGCTATGTTTCGGGGACATAAACACACCAGCATCGGTTGTCAAGCGCTGATGGGTGGACAAACACATACACACAAATACACACACACGCACACACACCTATATATATATATATAT
>NC_068989.1:20532365-20533061 GCF_001194135.2 Octopus bimaculoides
GAGAGAGAGAGAGAGAGAGAGAGAGAGAGAGAGAGAGAGAGAGAGAGAGAGAGAGAGGGAGAGAGAGAGAAATAAAGAGAGAGAGAAAGAGAGAGAGAAAGGGAGAGGGAGAGAGAAAAAGGATTTCAGAGAGAAATAAACATCACCATACAACATTTCTGCTGTTGGCAATCGTATTTGGTTGATATATATATAAACAATTCCACCGTGCACCAGAGGATACTTAAGCTTGGTGTTTGGCATTATTAGTCTGGTAAGTAATTATGCGCATATATTTGTGTATTCGTTCTTTAAATATCGAGTTCTTATATATTTCCTCATGTGAGTGAACTACAAAAACGGTCAGCATCTCGAATATCGATTGTTTGCATTTTAGAATATTGAGAACTTACTTGGAAAATTTGGATTTACAATGAAAATAGTTCTCTTCTGGTACTCAATATTACAGACGTGGATACATGTATGTATGTATGTATGTATGTATGTATGTATGTATGTATGTATGTATGTATGTATGTACGTATGTATGTATGTATGTACATGTATATATGTACATGTATATGTATATATGTATTTATGTATGTAAGTACGTGTGTATGTACTATGTGCATGTATCTGTGTATGTGTATGTAGCATGTATATCTATCTATCTATCTATCTATCTATCTATCTATCTATCTATCTACCTATCTATCT
>NC_068989.1:20539717-20542451 GCF_001194135.2 Octopus bimaculoides
TATATATACATATTTATATATGTATGTATAAAACAAAGAAAATTATTCATTTCTATTATGGGATTTAATCTATATATATGTGTGTGTATGTGTATTTACATACATATCTACACTCACACTCACCACACGCATATCGTGAAGCAATACTGTACTGATTGTGGTATATAACTTGTCACAGAATTACCATCGTTTTCACGCTGTATATTTCCACTTGTGTCAAAACCACATTTATTCAGAAGTCATATTCAAAGTAAACTTGGGGAAAAAAATTTACAAAATGAACTGTGCCTCTAAATTATTATAGCATAAGGAAGCAATCTTAGTGTGTTCAGAAATACTATACTTTAAAACACATGTTAAATGCAAAGGATCCGCCCCAGTTTGGAATTAAACATTTCTAGAAGTTAGAAAGTATTTAAGAAATAGAGATTTAGAAAATAAAGCAAGCAGATTTGAAAAATAATTTTAAATTCTTTGCTAAGATAAGATATGTTGCTAAGACAAGATAAAATGCAATGAGATTATGTTATCAAATTATGTTTTAGGGTAACTCTATATCAAGTAAGAAAGTTTTGGTGGGGAGTTTAAGTGTCTTCGAGAATAATCAGAGAAGATGGTACCGAATTCGATCAGATGGTTTACGAATATAGTGTTTGAAAGTCATATGTAATTTAGTGAGTAAAGAAAAAATGATCAAACATAAATATGACGTACATAAATACATACATATACACAAGGTGCATTCCAGAAGCTTTGAGTCTTTTTTCTTTTTAGGAGGGGTGGTTATAACTGTCTTAAATTATTATAATTGTAGGATATCATTACTATGCATCTATTAGATGACCTGCCAACTTTAGTTGCTCCAAATTGAAAGAGACAGCTATAATTGAAATGTGTACATGCCCGACAATACTAGTTTCCGCAGATGAATAATTTGCAGATTGCAGTTGAGGCGTGAAGACAATTTGGAAGCTCGGTATGCAATAAATTTTTGGGTTAAACTGGGTAAAACTGCTACAGAAACATATTAAATGCTCCATACTGTTTTTTAATTTACTATATAAGTCGAGCATGTGTTTTTTCGCTGGCACAAGAGGCTCAAGAACGGTAAAAAGAAAGTGAGATGATGGGAAGCATGAGAGGGAGAAGGACATCGAAAGATCAAAACTCAGTGAGAAAATTCGCAATTTTCTGGGTGAAGACTGCTGTGTGTCTACAAAGACAACAAGCATAAGTTTGGAATTGGTTTGGCAACTGTACAGAGAATTATTCATGAAGATCTGAACATGCGCAAATCGTGTGCAAACCTTGTTCCCAAGGTGCTCATTGACGAACTGAAGGAAAGACGCGTTGGTAGCAGCAGAGACATGGTTGATTTCATAACCTCCAGTCCAAGTGTACTTGAGTCTCTGGTGACCTTTGATGAAAGCTGGATTTACTGTTATAATCCAGAGACAAAGAGACAGAATGTCCAATGGAAACATTCTCGCCCATCCAATCCCAAGAAGGCTAAAGAAAATCTTCCGGGAGCTCAGGATGATCCCATGTTTCGACATCAATGGCATCATCTGGATCCACTGGGCTGCTTCTGGCTAGACGGCCAACAAAGATTATTTTGTGGAGGTTTTGAGGAAGTTCAGGAGATTAGTTTGTCGCAGAAGGCCAGAGCTTTTCCACTCGGGTCTGAGGCATCGGCAGCAGGACAATGCATCAGTCTATAATTACACCCTGGTAACTAATTACTTGACAGAGCTGGGTGTCAAAACTGTCCCACACCCTCCCTATTGTCCAGACTTTGCTTCCATTGACTTTTGGTTGTTCTACAAGCTGAAGGATAAAGAGGCTGTGACAAGCATTTTGGATATCTCCACTTTGTGAGAATTCCATGGGGCCTTCACGAAGTAGCTGGAGGGCTGCAACAAGTGAATTGAAATCAGAGGAGCGTACTTTGAAGAAGATTTGATTTTTGTACGTCTTTGATTTTAATAAATGTTCCTCCTGAAAAAGTCTCAAAAATTCTGGAATGCACTTTTATATATACATTCATATATACACCTTGGTATTATGCAAATAAAATGTTATATTGTTATTCCTGTGGATTCCCAGGTCACGCACCGACTCTGACTCTGGGATTACACTACTCACCTTGGTCATCTTTATTTATGGGCCAATAGTGGAGGACTTGAAATTTTACAGCATTGAAATATATGTTATTTTCATCAGCCCATTTGTATATTGCATTCAGGTTGTTTTGTAGCTCTAGTATCTCATCAGGTCCTCAATCGACTGTGGTACCTTTGTATCATCTGCACAGCTGGTGCGAGTGGCTGACACAGTAGCGACGTGAATATGTCTGACAGAGTCATCACAAACAGTAGTGGTCCCAGTACAGTTTCTTGAGGGAATCCGCTGCGAATTGATGCCTTCCCAGTGTGTGTGGGTGTGTGTGCGTGTGCATGTGTGTGTGTGTGTGTGTGTGTGTGTGTGTGTGTGTGAGAGAGAGAGATAGAGACAATTTTGCATTTTAGAAAGTCATGCAATCACATTCCTAGTTTTCCAGCGATACCAAGGGAAAGAAGTTTGTGAAAATGGAGTTGAGTCGCTGTTTCAGTACCCAGTGATAATGCTGTCGTAGCTGTGTTATGTAGCTCCTCCTAGTGGGTAATCTATGTTGTGTGTTTGTAAGCAAGCTATTTTCTTCTTGGAATATATGTATATATATGTATATGTAAAT
>NC_068989.1:20545128-20547254 GCF_001194135.2 Octopus bimaculoides
TATATATATATATATATATAATTATATATATGTATATGTATATGTATATGTATATAGCAATAATAAATTTCTGAGCTAGTTATAAACAGTATTTGCACGACGTCGTGGATTATATTTAGACTGTAACTAGATCTGATGAAAATATCTGGTTCATCCCCCCGTTCGGGAAACAAGTTAAATCCAATCTGGTCTGGCAGATCCGAAACGCGGTGAATAGGAACTTTCTTATGGATTCTCACTATTACCCAATAATCAAGACACATAAGGTTAGATTTGGGTTTTCTAATACTAAAAATTTGTTACAGATAATATCTTTCCATAATTTTAGGCTTTTAGATTCATCTCTAGTCAGCCATCCTAAATATGATGATAATAATAGTAATGTTTATAACAATAATAATAATAATAATTACTCCAGTAATTTAACACACTCATATGATGGCAATAGTTATTTAGGTAAAAATATAGGTAACAAGTACAACATTAGTAAACATAACAATCACTGTAACAATAATAAGATTAGTATCTCGGAATCTAATTCTAATAAAATTAAGTTTTTAAGTGCGAATGCCAGGACCAAAAATGTGGTTTATCAATGTAAGGTAATGACTAACACAGACGTCTCGCATTATGTAGGTAGCTTCTCGACGCAGGTCTCCAGGAGAATTTCGAACCATTATTCTTCCTTTAGGGATAGGAAGAAAAATTAACAGTACCGGTCTAAGTAAATTAATCTGGAAGCTTAAGGATTGCAATAAACAATTCTCTTTGGAATGGTCAATACTGGCTACCTCAATACCCTACGACAAGGGTAAGGATTTTTGTCCGCTTTGTAACTTGGAGCTTTTCCACATTCTGTTCTCCAAGAATTATCTAGTAAACCAGATATCACAGAGAGCATACAGATGCCAACATTGGAGGAAACACACCTTCAGTTCTTATCGTTAATTTCATCCTTCTTACTAATTTTAGTTATTATTTATTTTTTATTTTTTCACCTAATGACATTCTCTCTAGTGGACGATCGCCTTACAAGTGGTATGTACAATCACCCAGCTTAGTATTTACCTTCAACTTTAGACAATAACAATAATAGTAATAATGATAATATCTAATTTACTTTTATATTTATTATAACAATAATAGAAACAATAAAAGGAATAATATCATTAAAATATTATCTTAAATAATAATCATATCTAACTCCAACGCCAGTTGTTTTTACTCTTTCCCCTTCCATAGTTGGTTCAGCTACATTCGTCGAGTTTGAAGCATACTCGTAACTTTACTTACATAATTTCGATCTTGTTTTCGTAAGCATGTTTATTATTATTATTTCATCACATGATAGTTTTTTTACCTTGTATTACCATATATTTAGGTTAATAACCGTATCTTAATATGATACAATGCTATGGTTGTTAAATTTATTATATTTACAATCTTTGCTTAGTTTTACCTCAGTATATAAGTTTGTTTGCATAAGGAGTAATATATAATGGACTCATTGGATTGTCTCCCTTCCTCCTTTTCTGGATTTTAGTTTGCCATTGTTTTCCATTTTTTTTAAACTTTAGATTTTTGGATTTTACTACGGTCCATTATGCCTTCCTCTAATTTAAACTTTTAGTATAGCGTTCATAGCCTCTCTCCCTTAACAGCTCCCTGTAAACTAGCGTTCTTGTTTCTAACGGTCATTTACTTAGCTATATAATGTTATAACACGTACGCAACCTTAGCATTTAGCCTATGTCTTGCTTTTGTATGTTGGCTCCCTGACGATAAATGTATGCGCAATACTAGCACCTCTTACTTTTTGGAGTAGGGTGCACATATATTTTGAAACATATGTAGAAATTAAAGGAGCTTATCGATTATACGAGTTTTGCTCCATTTATTTTTATTCTTCATATATATATATACATATATATATATATATAAACAAATAGTAAATGAGTATATGCATATATACGTACAGGTATGTGCATACCGACATCCACCTGTATGTATAGGTGCATATCTGGGTACAGGACATTGCAAACAAACGTAGACGAGAACACACGAGCCACATAGAGAACATTCTCCTTCATCACCCACCCACGTTTTAACACCGGCGTTTCGACGAG
>NC_068989.1:20547434-20548834 GCF_001194135.2 Octopus bimaculoides
TATATATATATATATATACATATATATATATGAACATATATATATATGAACATATATATATATATATATATATGAATATATATAAGTGTATATGTGCATGTATATATATGTATATATATATATATATGTGTATATATGTGCTTTATCATGGAGAAAATTTCTTGCTGTTGATATATGGTGTAAAATACACCCAAGCAAGTCCGCAGACTGTTAGATGCAAGCATTTCCGAGTACTTATCTCGTCTTTGTCACAGAACCGGATGGTGGTGTTGGAAGATGATAAGGGGGACAATCTATGCTATGTTTTTCCAGTCAAGATACGTCGGCCGGTAGCTCAAATCTACTGTTCATCGTAATTAATTTGCGGGGTGAGTGCACTAAGCCATGATGTGTAAAAATGCAATTATAATACCAGTTCGAATATAACTAAGAGCACATTCGACCTAACAACCAATACATTCACCGTCTTTTGTCATGGAGAAAATTTCTTTTTCAATCTCTCTCTCTCTGTATATATATATATATATATATATATATATATATATATATACACATACTAGTTTAAAAGCGGCTCTACCGGGCGTCTTTCAATCTAGCTTCGGTGGAGGGCTCTTCATTAGGCCTTGGGACCAACATTGAGTGCATTGAGTACATACCAAATTTTATTAAACTTCAACATTATTTTACAAGCAATGTGCAATTTTCGTGCAAGCAATGACATAATTTGTCGACTTTGAACGTATTGAAAAGCTTCATGGTAAACAACAGTACCACCACCATCGCAACTACATATGCCATACACACGCCATTCAAACTTCTGACGCCACCGCCATCAATACCTTTGACTTCGCCGCCTTCCCCTCCATCACCATCACCACTGTTTTCCACATCGCTTCCTCTCACTTCATCCCTCACCTCCTTGGCTACCACCACCATCGTCACAACCGCCTCCACCTCTATCACAACTATAGCTCATACCATTACTATCAACCCATTACCATCGCAAAAAGGCTAAATGTGTGTGTTCGTTCAGTATGTTACTTTAGCCTGTTAGTTCAGTGGTCAGTCCCTCTTTCTCTCACATACCCTCTCTTTCTATCTCTTATTATTCCTCCCACTGCCACCATCAACACTATTACTTGTAATAAAAACATCATCAACTCTCCTTAAATTTCTGTGTCTCTCTTTTCTCCATCTCTTTTTCTTTTTCTCTCTCTCTTTTTCTATTTTCTCCCTCCCTCTCTCTGTCTGTCTTCGCCACCTCCCTCACAATCTCTATGCTTACTATTACTCTCACCCCAACATGAGCAATAAATAGTAGGAGTGTCAATGAATAGTAAGAGAGGGGATCAAAGTGTGACACACTGACACACAGAAATGAGTTTTCGCATTGATGATAT
>NC_068989.1:20548968-20549600 GCF_001194135.2 Octopus bimaculoides
TATATATATATACAGTTAGATATATAGATATTTTCAGTATGGTGGAATCAAGGAAAAACGTGTGGAATTACTGTGCTATGCCTGAAAATTAAAATGTAGCCTATTTGCTTACAACAAAAGGTATCAAATTAAGTTATATTTACCTCATACACGATATTGCCGTACATGTAAACAACATAAATAATGCTTAACTCAAGGTAACGCCTGTTGATAAATTTCAATAATTAGTTAAACAAGAACTGCACACAAATGTTTGTTCTAGTTAATATTCTGCGAAAGCAAATGTTACCACGGAATTGGAAGTTTGAAAGTAGATTTCGAAATTTTTCTAAGTTCCAGTAAACACATGGGATTGTCGGGAATATTAAATGTAATACTAAAACCAGTATTTTTGAAGAAGATTCTTTCTGTGTTATATATCAATTTTCTATTATATAGTATATCACTTAGAGTGGATTCAATTTTTGGTTACTTCAATCAATTTCCAGATTCCTAAGAGATTTTCAGGACGAAATAATGCAGGTGTTAGGAGAAAGTCGCCATATTGCACATACACACACACACACATGCAGGAACACACACGCACACAAACACATGGACACGCACACACACATACAAACACAAATATGTAT
>NC_068989.1:20550188-20550658 GCF_001194135.2 Octopus bimaculoides
AGCCAAGACGATGTGAAAAATTATAAACGCTGGAAAGACGAGCTATGAGAAGAGACAGGTAAAAACACGCCTATGTCTTTAAATTTTTAGATTGTTTCAGCTTTAAAGATATAGTAATGCCGAAGCATTGGTGTGCTTTGTGTGGCATGAGCTGAAGAGGAGGTATTGTTGTGAGTCTGTAGGTTTGTGGTAGATGTCGGTTGTGATTTGGTTGTTGGGTGTTTTTACAATTAAGGGATGAAGAAAAGGGAGATGATGTTTGCTGAATTCCATAGTGAATTGAATGCTGGGATGTATGTTGTTCAGTATGGTTTTGAATTCCAGAAGTTTTTCGTAAGATTCCTTCCATATGATGAAACAATCATCCAAGTATCTTTTCCAGTTTTCTATTAAGTAGATGTGGAAAAGGTGTCCAAATTTCTGGCGTGAAATCTCACAAAGTGATGATTCAAAAAACCCCATTATGAAGT
>NC_068989.1:20551012-20556237 GCF_001194135.2 Octopus bimaculoides
TACATATATATGTATATATATATATGTATATATATATATATATATATATATATATATGTATGTATATTTATATATTTATATGTGTGTGTGTGCTTCCAGTTTCGTTGTGGAAAGACGCGCTTTTTCGTTCTCCTGTAACAACCAAGTGGGATTCCCTAAATCGACGAAAAAATCTCCTAAAACTAGCAAAAACGTAGTATTTGTTATTTAATAACGGTCTACTATATCTCGCTTAAAAATATATTGCACTAAAAGTTTAATATAGTGCATTAAAATCAGTGTGACGCAAGCTAGAGTTATCCTCGAAAAAAACACTTAGTGGTAAATCGTACTTTCATTTGCGACCGCATGTAAGAAGAAAAAAAAAGAATTGTTTTTGGAAGAAAAGTTCGTACAAGAAGAAGGACTGGAATTTTACCTCTTGCGAATAAGTGTCCTTCTCATTTGTTTATTTACTTTTATCTTTGGTAATACTGGATGAAAATTTGAGTCACGACTTAGTGTTTGTTTACGTTCTGAAAATTTACGGTGAAACCTTTTCTCACTCTCATTATAATTTTTCATTGAACTTTATTACAACGACCTCTTCGTTTACATCCACTTCGCTTTCATTCTATTTGAAAACTAGAAATCATTACGAAACTCCTTTCTTTACACTATTGTTTCTTTTTTCACTTTATCTCATTAGAATTATTTAGAATTATAAATCCTATGTTTGTTTTTCGTTTTCCTACACATCTTCGTTACCTCCTCCTCTCTCTTTGATACCTACCTCTTCCTCTCTCCTCCCTCTTTTCTTCACATATATTCCTCCATTTCCCGTTCCTCTCTCCCTCACTTTATCTCTCTTTATACTTACCTCTTTTCATCTCTCTTCCATATCTTCCTCTTTTTCTCATCTCACTCCCTCCGTTTCATATCTTCCTCATTTTCTCACATCTCTTTCCCTTCCTTTGTCTCTCTCAACATCTACCTCTCCTCCTGTCACCTCAACCTCTCCCTCATATACTTCTCATTTTCCCCTCTTCTCACTCCGTCTCTCCCTTTCCATGACATCCTTCATACTTTCCTGTCTCTCCCTCACTCTATCTCCCTTTATCTTCCCATCATCTCCCTCACACTGTCTTTCTTTCTCTTCCCGTCCTCTTCCTTACTCTGTTTCTCTTTCTCACCCCCTCCTCTACCCCCCTCTATCGTGCTAACACCTCACACCCCCTTTCTCTTTCCTTCATATCACCCTCTCTCCTTCCTTCATATCTCCCTCTCACTTTCCCTATTCCCCCTCTGTGTTTCTTCTTTTCTATCTCCCTCTATCTTTCACTTCCTCTCTATTCTCTACTTACCCTCTGGGCTTAAAAAACGAAGATGGCATCAAAGTGGGAGAAGAAAGAATTGAATTTTCTGTTGAGAGCATGGATGATTGCTAGCAGTGATCCGCCAAACAACATCATTACTGCTGCACTGAAAAACAATGGCTTTTGTAGAACCATTGATCAGATAGAGCGGAAGTAAAATGAATTCATCCGATCGTATACGCTTATCAGACCACACATCGACACTCTGGATGTCATAATGGAAAGCTGTTGTGGCAAGGCTGATAAGGATAGGGAAAAGGAAACAAACTTAGAAATCAGTTTGATCCAGTGGTTCCTCAAAAGAATGGATACTCCACCCCTGTGAACGACCAGGCAGAAAAGGATAGGGGAGCGAAGGAAGCAGCAACCAGAAGCCCCTCTGTGCCAGTGGTCCTACAAAGGAACGGAGCCATCATCCCATTGGACAACCAGAGGAATGACATTCCCACCACGAGAAAGGAAGGACAGAACACGAGCACAAACATTAAGAAGGAAAGGGAGGGAAGGGAAACGTAAAAATGAAATAACTAAAACCGAACCCCCAGCCCACCAAACAAAAAACTGAAAACTCAAATATGGAGGATCCAATTCAATCTGAAACCCTAGAGGATAGGAAAAATTTTGAGGGGACTCAAGGACCTGCAAATTTTACCTGCAATGCAAATGTTGGCATGGGGTTTGCTCACCTGAGATCCCGCCAAAACTACAGGGGCCTTAAGTAGAAAAACTTCCCTGAGGAAAGATACCAATCGCCTCCAAAGAAAAAATATGCAAAAGAAGTGCGCACTTCAGATGTTATACGCAAGGCAGCAGCTGAGCAAAAGTTTTTTGTGCATGGCGCAAAAGATTGTGCAGCAGCTGACCTGGCTACACCAAGCACAAACAAGGAACCTTAACCACCATTGCGCAAGACCACCACAGTCAACAGACATGGGATGGCCTCCCCTAACACCTGCACAGTCGTCACGTCTATATGTTTACTAAATATTGGGGCCTGCTGCATTATAACAAAAGCAATTTTTTTTCCTGAGAGACCTTGCTATATGCAATCAAGCCCTATGTACAGCACTCGTGGAAACTCACCACAGCACTGATATAGAGGATGAAGAAGTACATGTACTAAAATATACCATACTACGAACAGACAGAAAGGAAAGGAGCAATGGTGGAGTTGCTGTATACATCCGTGATGACCTCACAACCCAGGTCTTACTGTCATATTCAAATTCACTCTAATTGTATACATAAGACAACACAATATAGTCATATGCAATACATATTGCTTACCGGATGCTTCAAACCACATAGGCAAGTTTGAAGATTGCCTCACAAGAAATAAAGAAATCTTCATGAAATTGGAACACCACGTGAGTGTATTTCTTATGGGTGATTTCAATTTCCCCAATGTCAAATGGCACGAAAGACTCACCCTCTCAGAAATGACTCATTGCAAACAAGCACAGGTGGAGTCCCTGCTCAACCTCACCAATGCTCTATTCATGCAGCAACCTGTACCCAGACCAACTAGGGTAAATAACATTTTGGATCTCTGCTTCACAAACAATATAGACATCGTTCATGATGTGAAAGTGACGCCGACGTTAGTCTCGTATCACAACATAATAGAGCTGTCTATGTTTTGGCCGAAAGTAGCCAGAGACATACAGCCTAAAGGAAGCACTCGAAATCTCTTCAATCTGAACTTTCCCAAAGCAGACTGGAAATCGATCCAAAAAGAGATCCTCATGCAGGACTGGCCGAAATGTCTCTCCACGCCAGACATTGACATGAAACTAGAATGTTTCATGTCTGTTATGGAAGACATATGCCAGAAATATGTCCCAGAGCACAAACCTAAAACAAATAGGAACAAGATTCCAAGGGAGAGGAAGATCTTCATGAGATGACAGACGAATGTTGCAAATCGCTTCAACCAACATCCTAAAAGTAACGAAAGTTCCTGCCTAAAAACAACACTGATGGAGATTGAAAAAAGTCTGCAACAATCCTATGTCAGGGAGAGAGCAGACAAAGAAGTCTAGGTTAAACATTAAGTCAAACACAAAGGCCTTCTTTCATTATGTAAAAGAAACAGCCTCAGTACGCTGCAAGATAGGACCCCTCTTCCAACCAAGATCAGTGAGGTACTGAATGACCAGTTCAAAAGTATCTTTACCACCCCGTTGGAACACAGAAAAGTGAACGAACAAGTGGACTTCTTTGCCGCCTCACCTATAACCAGCGAGGCAGTTACGATGGAATATATCGACATTAGCGAAGAAGATATATTATTAGCCATAGATGAAGTGGACACAAACTCAACTGCCTGTCCTGATGGTTTCCCAGCAATCTTCTTCAAATCGTGTAAGCGTGCCCTGGCAAAATCCTTCCAGATTCTCTTCCAGAGCTTTCTTGCAAATGGCAGACTACCAAGCAAGCTGAAGGAGGGAATAATATGCCCAATCCATAAAGGGGGAAGCAGAACAGATGCCAAAAACTATAGGCCTATCTCTTTGACCTCACACATCAGCAAAGTCATGTAACGGATAGTCAGAGGGAAACTAATCGCATTCCTTGATGAAAATAACTTGCTGAGTCATACCCACCATGGCTTTAGTCAAGGTAGGAGCTGCCTGACCGAGTTCTTGACTGTATGTTGAGGCAGTTAATCAACAACTCAAATGTGGACGTAATATACCTTGATTTTGCAAAAGCTTTTGTTAAAGTGGATCATGGTATGATATGCCACAAACTGCGTGATCTCGGCATAGCTGAAAACCTTGGAGAGTGGTTGCATGACTTTCTGAAAGATAGAAGTCAGGCAGTAGTGGTCAATGGATCCACCTCAATGAAAACACAAATAGTGAGCGGTGTTCAACAGGGCACTGTCTTGGGACCACTGCTTTTCATAGTGGCTCTCTCAGATATGCCCTCAACTGCCCCGATAGCCACCCTTGCAAGCTACGCAGAAAGTCTCTCAGAAAATACAGAACCCCAGTGATGTTGCACATATACAGCAGGATTTGGACTCAATTTACAGATGGGCTGAGGATAATAATATGTAGTTTAATGCTGAAACATTCCAAACCCTCCCCTACCTGCAACCAAAACTGAATATGAAACTTACAGAGTACACTGGTCCACATGGAATTACGATCTCAGAGCCTAAATCAGTGAAGGACCTGGGTATCGACATGAGTGGTGATACATCTTTACAAGTGCACATTACCAGGATGGCGACAAAGTGCAAACAACTGACTGCATGGATCCTGAGAGCATTCAGAACCAGAGATAAGGAAACCATGATGTTCCTCTCGAGGTCATTCGTCCTCAGCCGCCTGGGTTACTGCTCCCAGCTATGGTCACCTAACAGCGTAAAATTAACAGCGGACCTTCAAGCAATCCAGAGAGGATTCGCAAAGAAGATCGTCTCTCTGGAACTGCTCAGCTACTGGGAAAGGCTGAAACAGCTAAGACTCTACGCCCTGGAGAGAAGGCGGGAAAAGTAAGCAGTAACATACATCTGGAAAATCCTGGAAAGAATTGTGCCAAATTTTGGCATTGAAAGCTACACCAATGCCAGAACGGGACGACACTGCAGAGTGGCAAAGATCCCAGCAACGCCATCACACTCAGGACCAGTTACTGCAACAGCCTGGATTTCAGGAGGTCACAGCTTTTTAATATTCTCCCAAAGAGCCTGAGGAACCTGCACAAAGTAGACGTGCGCGTTTTTAAATGAAAGCTGGACCTCTTCCTCTCGAGAGTCCCAGATGAACCTACCTTACGGCAGGAGATGCAAATGAAGGTAGCTACATCATACTCCATTCTTCACTAAGTGCAACATATTAGAGGAGGTTCTCAGTAATA
>NC_068989.1:20556556-20558428 GCF_001194135.2 Octopus bimaculoides
ACAATGGTATTTCCTTTGTCCTGTGAACAAGTACAGTTATTTTTAGCGTAGGAGTGATCGCTGACCCTTTCCGGTCAGCGAAAGTTCAGAAAAACAAGATAGGAATTGTACTGAACTGACCCAGCTTTGGAGGGGGGTAAGGTAGCACTATTGAGCTACGGTACTTGTGATAAATACGACAGCGAGTTGGCATCGAGGAATTGGCGCGAGCAGTTGGTATCAGGGAGTTGGCGCGAGCAGTTGGCGAGAGAGTTGGCATCGAGCAGTTGGCGGACAAGCAGTTGGATGAAGAACGCGAGCCGGTGTGAAGGCCAGTAGAGCCAGTGTGAAGGCCAGTAGAGCCAGTGAAGATGAACAGTGATAAATCTGACAGAGAGAGGCCGAGAGAGAGAGCCTATGGTCAGCAGGTACGAGTCAGCAGAAATGCATAGAGTCTCAGAGAGAGAGGGACAGAGAGATGGAACTGTTGTGGCAGGCAAAAGATGATAGTAGTCAGTTGGTCACTTCTTTTGGATTGTAGTGAGAGCTTTGAAGGAAAGGAAATTCTTGCGGTAAAGGTTTGTGTAAATATTCTTTAAAGAGAGAACTTTGTTACATGTTTAAAAAAAAAAGAAAAAAAGTTAGTTTCACTACGCAACGTATGGTCTCCGTGTTATTTCTTCCTCCTTTTGCCTGTTGTCTTCGTTACGTGCTCCAGCTGGGCTTAGTTGTGGCAAACATCCCGACTCACTGAGCGTCGACGTTCGCTGCGCGCGCGAGTTTTCTCTTCGTCGAGGTGCTTCGCGTGCGGGCGTTCATAACAATATATTTATATGTGTATTTCGTCTTTTTTCTTTGTTTTTTTTGTCGTTGTTGCCGTACACATTCGCTAGCTTTCTTACAAAGCGATTTAATGCTCATAGCTTAGACTTTTCTGGGGACAACCAGATCGAACCATCCCAAGTGTAACTGTCCGAAATGGTCGTAACTTCTGGTACTTGACTGATGAAAGAAAGTCAGGAATGACCCGTCTTTTTTTTCGCTTGTCCTTCTAATTTTTCTTTCACTTGTCCGCCTTTTTGTTGTCTAACTCTCGGAAGGTTTTAATTCACTCTATTGTGTTTTTGTTCCATTTATATATATATATATATATATGTGTGTGTGTGTGTGTGTGTGTGTGTGTGTGTGTATAGCGGCGTACGTACACCCTTATCGCACCTTATAGTAGGTATGTATCTAAATTTTGTACGACTCTTACTCTTTTATTTCCCCTCTCATTTTTCTTCCTTTCTCTCGCTCCTCCTCTCTCACAATTCTTGGCACTCGCTTTAGCTCCACGTATTTCCCACTCGTTTATGTCGCCTGCACCTTTTCCTTTGTCTCTGAGTTTTTCTAATCCTCCAATCCCGCTGTCCTCTACTCATCTCTCCTCCTTCCACGTGACCGGTGTCCGGTCAGCCATGATCTTTCTTTCTTGGCCTGGCTGCCGACCGTCAACACGACTTATGTCCAACTCCTATGTTCCTGCCTTTAGGTTTTAACTTCATACACGTCAGCTCAGTTTGAATCGTTCTCTGTCGAAAGACTCCTGTTGTCATTTCTTGTATTCATAATTTGTATTCGTTTTCTGTTTGTTTGTTTTCTTGTCTTTGTTGCCGTACACATTCGCTAGCTTTCTTACAAAGGGGTCTAATCCCCTTAGCTTAGACTTTTTTGGGGACAACCAGATCGAACCATCTCAAGTGTAACTGTCCGAAATGGTCGTGACTTCTGGTACTTGACTGGTGAAAGAAAAGCAAGGATGACTCATCTCTTTTTGCCTGTCCTAATTGTTGTTTCTCTTGTCCGCCTTTGTGTCGTCTGTCTGTCCGAACGTTTTAATGCCCTCCATTG
>NC_068989.1:20558976-20561524 GCF_001194135.2 Octopus bimaculoides
TATATATATATATATATATATATATATATATATATATATCCTTAATATATAAAATGCCTTGTCTCTTATTGTTCCTCCATGCTCGCTCAAACCTCTCGATCAATTTATACCATACTTAGCGTACATGAATAAGTTGACCTTGGAAAGAATTATACGGTTATGATTTATCTTTTTTCTTTAGTAAAAATGAATAATAATGCTTTATATATAATGATTCACTTCTTCAAATTGTTTTCTGAACTTCCTATATTTGGCGTTCTAACAAGCTATTTGCATACACCTGTATGTATACATCATTACAATTGTGACGATTTCTCAAAGAAGTTACTTCCATGTGACAAAAAAAAAAAGAAAATTCATACGGTGATATATGATGTTTTCTTGATTTTCCCGTACATATTTCAGAAATTTTTGGAACAAGTTGCCTTATTAACATTTGATATTGAGTTGTGACAATTTCAGATAAAAAAGGATTTCTAAAAGTACTTTCATTTTTTTATATTCTTCTCCGGCGGCAGAACTACAGATTTCTGCTCCTCCGACTTTGGATGATCAAAACTTTCAGCAGAATGGATAATTTTTAATGAAATTTTCTACGAATTTGTGTTATATCATGTACGTTCTGAATATGTAAACTTTGTTAGGGGAAATGTTTTGGAAGGAGGTGATGGAGGATTTTTGGAAAACTCACAGGAATCTACTTCAAATCGTCTTAACTTTCAGGAAAATAGCTATTTTTAATGAAATTGTCTATGAATACACCTCGGACTATGTACATTCCGATCATATAGGAATTTTTGGAGAAAATAATTGGGGATTATTTTTGAGAAGTTTTCCCCACTTGGGAGTGTTTCGCAACAAGTCGTCCATATTTGTTTCATTTTTTCCCGTTTTGTGCGTAATAAAGGCAAATGAAGTAGGTGTGTGTATGCGTGTGTAAAAAAATTTCAAAAGGGACTTTCATGTTACAAAAAAGAAAAAATTCATACAGCGATAGATGACTTTTTCTTGATTTTCCTGTACATATTTCAGAAATCTTTGTAACAAGCTGCCTTATTAGCACTTGAAATTTAGTTGTTACGATTTCAGATAAAAAAGTATTTCTAAAAGTACTTTAATTTTTTATATTCTTCTCCGGTGGCAGAACTACAGATTTCTGCTTCTCCGACTTTGGATAATCTTAGCTTTCAGCTAAATGGATAATTTTTAATGAAATTTTCTACGAATATGTGTTATATCATGTACATTTTTAATATGAACAATTTTGGGGGAGGAAATGTTTTTGGAGGAGGTAGTGGAGGATTTTTGGAAAATTTACAGGAATCTACTTCAATTCGTCTTAACCTTCAGGAAAATAGCTATTTTTCTGCTCCCCCGACTTTGGATGATCATAACTTTCAGAAAAACGGATATTTTAAAATTAAACTTTTTACGAATATGCCCCCATCTCCTTTACTTATCAATTTTTCCCCGAAATTTTACGGCTATGGTTAAAGTTTATATACGGACGCACAAACTCACAAAACGGAGAAAATGAAACACATATGGACGACTTGTTCCAAAACACTCCCGAGTGGGGAACAGTTCTCAAAAATAACCCCAATTATTTTTTACCCCAAATTTTATATGCTCGGAATCTACATAATGCGAGGTACATTTGTAGACAATTTCATTAAAAAATATCCACTTTGCTGAAAGTTAAGACGAATTAGACTCCCGTGAATTTTCCGAAAATCTTCCCCCACCTTCTCCTAAAACACTCCCCCCACCAAATTTGTATATTCATAATATACATGATATAACACATATTCGTAGAAAATGTCATTAAAAAATATCCATTTCTCTGAAAGTTATGAACATCAAAATTCCGGTGGGAGCAGGAATATAATAAACAAGTCTCCTTGTTTATGGACAATTATTTTTAGGATGTTCGCGAGTTGGAAGTCCCCGAAATCTTTTCATTTATACACCAATTAAAGGACACACTGAAAACATCGAGTATTTAGAAGCTCTAGATAATTAAACTGTGACTGATTTCCGGATTTGTTTCAATACATTGGTTTATAGTGACGTCATGCCATAGAACTTTTGTTAAATGTACTTACTAATAGGAGAAGAGCGCCCGTAGGCCAGTTCTTCTCAAATTTATGTATTTTCATGTTCAACGTGCTTCAAATAAGTACTGACAATTGAAGGTGACTGCAAAGAAAAAGAACTACCTGTTTTTTTTTTAACAATTTTAACAGTGACAACATCGGAAAAAATATGTTATTGACATTAATAGTTTGTAGCTCAGCTAATTACTGTTGAGAATTGCATAATCCATGTTTCATTTTACTTAGAGATTTAAAAGGCATACTTAAATTTCATTATTTTCAATAACCTGTGAAACACCGGGATATTAACGTATAAACTTTGTATTTCAGCTACTAGGAGGTAAGTCTGTTTTATGTTAGAGATCTAAAAGCCATTTTTGAATTTCATTATTTTCTTTTATCTGCGCAACGCCGGGTATTTCTCTAAATATATTGGGTACGTGTGTATATAT
>NC_068989.1:20561758-20566297 GCF_001194135.2 Octopus bimaculoides
TGTGTGTGTGTGTGTGTGTGTGTGTGTGTGTGTGTGTAGATATACAGGTGTTGGACAAAATAATGGAAACACCTTAAAATTTCAAACAAATTAATTTTAATATGTGGCAGGACTGACTCTGGCTGTAATTACAGCTTGAAATCTACGAGGTATGGACTCGTACAAAGTTTGAATTATTTCCAAAGGAATTTTTTATTCTTCAGCTAAAACAGTCTCCAGTTCGTGTAGTGATGATAGTGAAGGATATCGACTCCTTACCTGTTTTTCTAAAATGCACCATAAATATTCAATAATATTGAGATCTGGGGAATGTAGTGGCCAGATAAGATGTTCAACATCACTAGAATATTCCTCGTGCCATCCAGTAACAACATTAGCTGTGTGATTTGATGTCTTATCATCTTGAAAGATAGCGTTTCCCTCCGGAAACAGTTCCGCAACCATAGGATAAATTTGATCAGAAAAAATACTTAAATATTCTTGACTATTAATTCTGCCATGAAAGGAAACCATTGGGCCGGAGAATTTCCAAGATATTTCCCCACATCATCACAGATCCTCCTCCATGTTTAACAGTTGGAAGAAGGCAGTCTGGGTCAAATGCTTCTTTTCTCTGTCTCCACACATATACTTGTCCGGTGGTCAGAAATAAGGGAAAGGATGACACGTCCGAGAAAATAACATTCTTCTACTGCTCAAGGGACCAATTCTGTAGGTTTTTACTCCACTCTAAACGCTTTGTAATGTTTACTTTTGAAAGTAGTGCTTTTCTGATTGAAGTTCTCCCGTGAAATCCGGCTTTGTGAAGCTCCCGGCGAACGGTTTTTGTGGAAACTGGGTTCTCGAGGTGGTCATTACGCTCTGCAGTAATTTTGGGAGCTGTACTTTTGTGATCCTTTCTAACAATTTGCGTAAGAGTCCGACGGTCCCTATCTGAAAATTTTGGTTTTCATCCGATGTTTTATTTCGACGAGGAAACTTTTTCATCTTTTCAAAGGCTGTCATTACTTTCGAGACAGTTGTTCTTGATACACCAAACATTTCGGCTGTTTTCGTTACGCTAGCGCCTGCCATACGAGCACTAACAATTTGAACTCTTTGAAAGTTCGATACATCTGTATTTTAATGAATTCTAATCACCTTTTTCTGATGATATCTGAAAAGAAACAGCAATTTTAGCAAAACATATTAAGCAATATTAGTAATAAATAAAAACAAAACAAAAATAAACAAGCTTTTGACGGTTTTATAGTTATTTCAAAATTAAGGTGCTATGATGCTAGGTGTTTCCATTATTTTGTCCAACCCATCTATCTATCTATCTATCTATCTATCTATCTATCTATCTATCTATCTATCTATCTATCTATCTATATATATATATATATATAGATAGATAGATAGATATTTATATATATATGCATATGTATATGCGTCTATATATTTGCCTTCACTCCTACCCACCTTCTCCCTTCCACACGCACATACACGCTCTCACATACACAAGCACGCGCACCTTAGTTTTGAGTATAGTAACAATGTTACTATACTCAAAATTTTATATAACATTTCTCTAACATAACGATTAAAATAACGACTGTTATTACTGAAATCTACAAGCAGATTCTTAAACAGCAGATCAACCGCCTATCTTTGTGATTTTTTTGAGTGATGAAGGGATGGATAGCCTGGACTGGCAACCCCAACTCTATAGAAAATTGGTTTGGAAGATTTTTGGAGATGGGGCGCGAAGGAGAAATACAAAAAACCAAGATGGACTCTGGGAATTATTGAAAAACAAATGGAACAATATTACTCCATCATTTTGCTAGAAATTAATTCAGTCCTGTGATAACAAGTGTCAGGAGGTTATTGATAGTAAAGGGATGTTCACAAAATATTAATAGTAAGAGTTTCTTTTATGTTCTTATTCCATTTTTCATTTCTAAGTGACCTTTAACTTTTGGCCGTTACAGTTTGGAAGATTATTTGTTTTTTTTCCTCATAACTTACGAAATACTTATTCTATCCAGTTGAAAGTTTGACGAACGCTAGATATTAGATATATCTAAATATGTGTAAAATATCTAGTCTCACCGTTTTGTTAATCTTCTATAATAAGTATTTCAATACTTATATTATGGCCGCTACTGTATATGTATGTATGTATGTATGTATGGATGGATGGATGCACTTAAGTATATATGTGTACGTAATGACTCGTGATGATATATCTATCATCTATAGTTTCAGTAATTCAACTGATATATAACTTATAACAAATGCTGTAACCCTTCCTCACTAATTTTTTTAAACATTTTTCAATTCCCTTGATTCTGACATTCTTTTCATACATATTTCTGTTATCGCTTTGTCACAATATTTTCCCATAATTTCTAATCAAAACAGATTTTCCATGTATTGAAATATCAAGAAATTATTTCAGTGGTTGATACTTTTCAACCTGATAATTTTTATTTGCTTTCTGTTACTTTATTTCAAATATTACATAAAACCTATATAAATCATACATATATGCTATGTAATATTTATATATGAGCTCTCTGCTATCTACACGTGTACGTCAAACAGATGTACGATATTTAAAATCACAGGTGTAGAATGCGCCTCCTCGAGTGACTTGTGATGCAAGACAGTTGATTGCACAGCATCTCACCCTCGAGCTACAGGGGCGAGAATGAGTCGAAGAGATAGTATTGGTTTTTAATGAGAAAAAAAAAATCTTGTGAATTCCATTTTATGTTTATATAAACTATACAGACACTATGTTATTCCTGAAGTAAATCCAGTAGTATGTGAATCTCTACTATATGATGACATCTGGTAGCAAATAACTACCTAATCTTTTACACAGCACTTTACAAGGTTTCTGCCCAAATAGAACTTAACTATAAATATACAAATATATATATGAACATATATACACATACATTCCCAAATACACACGCTCATACTCACTCACACACACACACACACACACGCAAACACGCGCACGCACACGCACTCACACACTAACACACACACACTCACACATGTGTATCATTTGACGTACATCTGTTTGACATACAGTTGTAGATAGCTTAGCGCTCTGACATAAGTATAACATAACACTTTTGCATATGGTTTATATAAATGTTATTTGATATTTCAAATACAGTGACAGAAAACAAATAAAAACTATCAGGTTAAAAAATGCCAACCACTTAGATCATTTCCTGATTTTTCTGTACTTGCCAAATATGTTGCTATTGAACAAAAAATCTCGCGAATTTTATTTTCTATCTCTGATATACTTAGAGGTTTGTGTGTGCGCGTGTATCTGTCCGAATTTTGAATAAGGAAAACAAGTGATCAAATGTTATATTTAATCATCAATGTACTTTCCCTGATTATCTATGACTTCTTTCCATCTATTGACAAGCTTTTTAATCCCATCAATGTAAAACTGAAATTTCAGTTTCGACCGCTTCCTGTTTGCAAAAGTTATGTTCCAAAAATGATTCTGTAAACTACGAAACAAATATGATAGTCTGAAGGAGCAAGGTCGGGAGAATAAGGTTGATGAGGAATTTTTTCCCAACCAACCTCTTCGATCTTCTGTGATGTGATTTTTGCAGTGTAGGAACGCGCATTGTCCTGATGAAATATCACTCCATTTCGATTCACTAAAGCGGTTCTTTTTTTCTTCAAAGCTTGGTTCAAATGCTCTAATTGCTGACAGTAGAATTGACCATTGATTGTTGCATTAGGTGGTAACAATTCAAAGTGAATTACTCCTTTGCAATCTCACCAGATAGAGAGAAGAAACTTTTTCCCATGAGGTTCCCTTCTCGGTTGTGGTTAAGCTTTTTCCCTTTTACCAAGCCATTGCCAACGACGTTTAATATGTCGATAGAAGATCCATTTTTCATCACCAATCACAAGTCTATCCAAAAAGAGTAAAATGAGTTCGTGAGAATGGAAAGAAGAGCAGATGTCAACTCGGGATTTGCGGTTGCTTTCGGACAATTCATGAGGCACCCATTTTCCAAGTTTAGGAACCTTTTCAAGTTGTTGAAGATGACGATGAACAGTTGTATGGTTTGAACAAAGTTTTAATGCCAATTCCTCAACTGGTAATGCAGGATTTTCTTCAAGTAATACCTCAAGGAGCTTATCATCAAACTCAACTGGACGTCCTGTTCGATCTACATCTTCAAGGCTGAAATCGCCATTTCTGAATTTTGCAAACCATCTGCTGCAAGTTCTTTCATTCAAACATACCTTCCCATAAACTGAGTGTATGTTTCGAGTCGCTTCGACTGCAGAGTTTCCTTTCTTGTACTCAAAAAGCGTTATGTGCCTCAAATGCTCTTTGGATACTTCCATATTAGAAAGGGTTTTAATCAAAGAAATTTTAATTCTATTATTCTGTAAAATATTTAATTAGTTTAAATGTACAAAAATGCATAAAAATAATTTAATTCCATTAGACATTATAAAATACTATTAAATTTCATTGAATTTAAAAAAAAGGTA
>NC_068989.1:20566646-20567799 GCF_001194135.2 Octopus bimaculoides
AGAAAGGATAACAATGCCACCTGATTGCAGATGACTTTGTATTCACTACGATATAAAATTTAAAGTGAATGCCATAAATTTCAGCGATTTTAAACAGAATTTGTTTACAAATCTAATGGAGTCGATGTCTAGCGTGGCTTGGCATGCATTGCTCTCTCACTCAATAATCTTTTCTACTCTGGGTGCAAGGCCCGAAATCTTTGGGGAGGGAGCCAGTCGATTAGCTGGACACCAGTCCGCAAGTGGTACTTAATTTATCGACCCCGAAAGGATGAAAGACAAAGTCGACCTCCGTGGAATTTGAACTTAGAACGTAAAGACAGACGAAATACCGCTAAGCATTTCTCCTGGCGTGCTAACGTTTCTGTCAGGTCGCCGCCTTGTTCAGTAGTAATAATCCTTGCTACTAAAGGCACAAGGCCTAACACCTCTGGGGAGGGGACTATTTGATTACATCAACCCCTGTGTTTCACTGGTGTTTAGTTTATCGACCATGAAAGGATGCAAAGCAAAGTGACCTAGGCAGAATTTCAATTCAGAACGTTAAAACGAGCGAAATGCTACTCAACATGTTGCCCACCGTGCTGAAGGTACTGCCAGCTCACCGCCTTAATCCCCAAAATATTAATAACTGACATGTTTCAAAATAAACGAAAAAAGGTTTTTTTAAACAAGTTGAATATAATCTAAAACGTATTCCTTGTGTTTGTACTTACGATGGAATTAAATAAAGAATCGATGTTAAGTGGTCGTATCAGGGTTATAAGCGTTGTTTATTAAACTCGAGCGAACGGTTGTTGATTTTAAGTCATTTGTTTTTGATACCGTTAATTATGGCATTTAGCTCAGAGAAGCAGAAATGGTTGTACTTCTTCAATTGTGTATAATTTGTATTAAGATAAATATGATGTTCTGTCGGTGGGTTTTGTATGCTGGAAATCCTAAATTGATGTTACTCTCATTGTTCTCTGTTTAGTTATCAAAGTGAAAAGCTCGCCATCTCAGTATTTTATGAAATTATTTATTTGTTACAATACGTGCTTGAAGAAATTTACGTTAGATATTGGTATGTACATATCGATATCCCGTTAGGTATAGAATACATACATACATACATACATACATACATACATACGTATATACATACATATAT
>NC_068989.1:20569111-20570106 GCF_001194135.2 Octopus bimaculoides
TAAATGCATTATAGAATTTTTTAGATCGTTTAGCTAATATCAAGGTTTTCATCCAATTAGGCATAAATTTGATAACATTATCTAATGAGTGGTTCATATTTATCCCTTCTTCAGTATACGCTTGAGGTAATTTTCGACGAATTTGCTCACAACCATGTTTTCGAAATTCATATTGTATTATGATCGGGGATTTGAGAAACTCATTCCAGCGATCCAGTTCCCCGAGTTCTTTTCAAGGCTAGTAATAACTTGCTTGAATGACACGAAGCTCTCCGAATTTTTGAAAAAAAAAAAAGTGGTAGTGGTGGTGATAGGGGACATTCTAATCGATCCCTACACTGGAATAGACCGGTAAGTGTTTGACTGTATTTAGGGTCATTTAAATGATTCCAAAAAAAACGGGCTTTAATCTCCCTGTCACTAAAAGTGCCATCCCCCAACTCGTTATACAGTACTCTAGCTCCTTCATATTTAAATCTTACGCCCACGTCTCAAATTTTGCTGTGTGTGCCTCAAATATAAATGTTATAACAAACTGAATATGCTATCGCCATGATCTGACGATCAAACTTCATCTTGTTGCAGGGCTCATAATTTCCGTTGAAATTTGTGGTTTTTTGAACTCCTTGGCTACTTTCTGCAATTTTTCATTTATCTCTAAGACTTTTTCAATTCTGTCTTTTCACAATATAGTGACATATCCTTAAAATTTGACCCTATTCTAACAGTTTAACAGCGACGTTTAATAACTTCCTTGTTAATTGTCATTTTTGCGTTCATAGAAACTTTCTGAGCCCTCACAGATTCTTCTTTACTTGGAAATACCCTCCTTTAATCCACCACTCTTGACTATCTAATTAACTATCTGATGATTAATATCGTAAAATCGAGCTATTTCTGTATTGGACTGATCATACTAACGTTATCCGAACTAAAGATGTTCTGTATTTCCCTGCATGCACACACACACACGCGCGCGCGTATATATATATATA
>NC_068989.1:20570116-20580090 GCF_001194135.2 Octopus bimaculoides
TATGTATGTATGTATGTATGTATGTATGTATGCATGTATGTGTGTGTGTGTGTGTGTGTGTGTGTATAAAAAAATCCGTTCATTCAGGTTAAAAAATTAACTACTAATGATTAAATCAAAACAATCCGTTATAACATCTGCAATTAAAATTTATATTAAAAAGATTTAAAATATAGGAGTAACGAGAGTTGAGCTAAGAGCTCAATGAAATAAAAGATTATGTATGTGTGTGTCTATAAACACACACACACATGCCTGTGCATTTATATCTGTGTATTCCTAACAAGAAATCGATATATACGTACCTATATTTTCCTCAAGTGTCTATTGTAGTAAATATATAGAGATGGCTAGCTTTACACTTTGATAGCTAAACTGAGAACATTGAGAATAACTACAATTTAGGATTTCTAACTTACAAAACCCATCGGTCAAGAAATACTTTACGGTTACTTACAAACGATCTTGTTTAATCTGATAAATACGTACAATTCAGGAACTACAACCGCCTAAACTTGAATACCGTAATGAAAGGCATCAAAAAGATTTAAATCATTAGAAGCTTACACGGATAAAATTTTTTCTACCAGTATAATCGTGATAAAATCACCTACCATCGCTTCCTATCTAACTCCATCATTTCTCAAAACACGAAAGAAATCCTCGAACTTCTCATCAGAAAAAATCTTGTTTATCTTATTTAAAAAGTGTTAATATAATTACTTGTCAAATAATTTATATTTATTATTGGGTTATATTTTCATTGCTATTATCATGATCTTCGTATGTATGTATATATATGTATCATGTCAGGTCACTTGTGAGTGTTTATGAGGTGCCGTGCAAGCCTTATTGGACCTAAAACTTTGCACAAGCATTGCTGACTTCTTCCTTTACACGTACATTGCTACCCGCCTTTTTGTTTATATATATTTTTTTATTTGGAATTCCTGTAGCGATGGGAAGGTGGCGAATCATGCAGAACTGACGGGTTGGAAGCATGTAGTCTGCCACCTGCACATATAAAGTCGTCTCCTTGTCTCCTAAGACAGCGATGGGATTCGTTTGCTGCATGAATATCTGAACAGCTCCATTTGGGGAGGGCACTGCTCACCCAGAGGCCGGGGAGGTTCTAGAAAAGGTGAACCAAAAATTGCCTGTCTTTCTCTATTTGGTTAAGCGCGACTGACGGATGTCTATCCTACACTCGAAAAGCAAAGAGAATACTTATAAAATCTGGTTAGAACTTGAATGTTTCATGTTGGAACATGCACACTCTGGTGGATAACAAGTGTGACTGTAGGCCTGAAAGACGCACTACACTTGTTGCACGCGTGCTGAACCGTTATAACACTGATATAGCTGCACTTTCAGAGACTTGTGTAGAAGGTGATGGTCTGTTTTAGGACGTAGGAGGTGGATACACCTTTTATTGGAAGGGGAAATTGAAGGAGGAGCGCAGAGAAGCAGGTGCTGGCTTTGCAGTTCGATCTGAAATCCTTAAGAAGCTGGAGGAACTTCCTGTTCCTACAAATAATCGTCTAATGACTACGTTTGCACCTGAATGGTGGGCGGTTTGCTAATTTAATAAGTGTCTATGCACCTAATTTGGCCAGTTGTGATGAAGATAAAACTATTTTCTAACTCAACTGAGAGCCATACTTAGGAAAATGCCCAATTCTGATAAAGTCATTCCACTGGGTGATTTCAATGCCAGGTTTGGAACAGATTGGCAGATGTGGACGTTTTGGTATAGAGAACATGAATAGCAATACAGTCTCATAGTTTTGCGAGGAATACGGACTTTACATCACAAGCGCTCATTTTATGCACAGAGGTAATCACACAACAACGTAGATGCATCTAAGGTCACTGGATTATGTCATCATTCGCAAGCGCGACATCTATGACATTTGTAATGTCAAGTCCTTACATGGTTCGGAGTGCTAGACAGACCACAGCCTGGTGCGAGCAAAGTTTGGGATGATGATCAGAATGAAAGAAAGAAGAGGGCCAGTTGGCATTCCTCGACGTCTGAATGTCCATAAGATATATGATGCTGTGGTGAGGAAAGAGATTGAGAATCGTTTATCCAGCTTTGAAAATACTACAGCGTTGGAAGATTTTCGAGACCATGTTTTTCAATGTGCTGCTGAAACACTGGGATATGCTACTGCAAGACACAGAGACTGGTTTGATGAAAATGATGCTGAAGTTCAGCGACTGCTGGTCGTGAAGCGCCATGCCCAGAGGACTTTCAGTAGTGCAACGAAATCTAGCAGTGCAAAATTACTACTGCAGCGATCCCTCAGCATGATATAGAATACCTGCGGGAGGATCTTGCTCGTGATGTTCAGGCTGCTACTGATGCAAATGGAGCAAGGCGCTTTACCATCTTATGAAGCAGGTTTATGGGCCTTAGAGCTCTGCATCAACTCCTTTGCTTACCAAGGAATCATCTACTCTGTTCACTAAATCAACAGAGAATTCGGGTCGCTGGATTGAACATTTTTTCTGAACTCCTAAACCGCGAGTCAGTTGTGAACGAAGCAGTGACTGACACTATGCAACAGGGACCTATCATTGACTCCTTTAAATTCCACGCCCCCAATAGATGAAGTAATGCCAGCAATAAGTAAACTGAATCTTTGTTAGGCACCTGGTAGGGATGGTATTTCTGCTGAGCTCCTGTGATTTGGTGGTGATCCCATCAGACAGTCCTTTTATGAACTTATGAGTGTAATCTGGAGGGATGGAGCAATGCCTAACGACTGGAAGGATGCAATTATTCTTCCTCTTTATAAAGGAAAGGGAGCCAGAGTAGAGTGTGGCAACGACAGAGGTATTGCTCTACTATCAGCTGCTGACAAGGTTCTGGCAAGTATCCTTCTTATCCGCCTGAATAGGTGTCTTGTAAATGATGTCCAAACTGAATCTCAATCTGGTTTCCTGTCTGAGAGAGGAACGATGGATATAATTTTCACAGCGAGACAGATGCAGGAGAAATGCAATGAGCAGAATATGGATCTTGTTCGGGTATTCATCGATTTAACCAAAGCCTTTGATACTGTAAATAGAGCCTCCCTAGGGGAAATACTTGGTAAACTTGGATGTCTGGATCAATTTGCATCAATAATCAAATCATTTCATGATGGGATTGAGGCTTGGATCAATGTTGGCAGTGGCATGGTGAGACCCATTCTTGTAGAGAATAGTGTCAAGCAGGGTGACATCCTTGCCCCAACTCTCTTTCCTCTGTAGTTTGCTGCTACTGTCTCTCTAGCTTTTGCTGTGGATAGCTCTCCTGGGAGACAGGATAGGCATCGATCTTCAGGCCGTCTTTTTAACCTGCATCGATTTGCTGCCAATTCAAAAGTTTTTCAGTCTCTTATTCGTGACCTCCTTTGTGCAGATGACTGTGACTTAGTCACTAATGCAGCATATATGCAAATACTTGTGAATCATTTCTGTTTCTTGCAAGGCACTTGAACTCAGCATTAGCCTTGATGAGACTATTGTAATGTTTTAGCCGCCATCAGGAAGCCCATATGCGGAACCAGTTATCTTGGTTGAAGGAACGATACTGAAAGTAGTAGACAAATTTGTCTACCTCGACAGCACACTCAGCCGTTCTTGCTCCCTGGATGATGAAATATGTTTCAGTCTGCAGAGAGCAACTGATTCCTTCGAGTCGCTTGAGTTCCGTGTCTGGTCCCAATGTGGCATCACAAGGTGAACAAAAATTGCTGTGTACCGTGCATGTGCAATGACATCGCTCCTTTACACATGTGAGACATGGACCCTTTACAAACGTCATGTAGAGGTTCTTGAACGCTTCCATCAGAGATGTTTGAGACACATTCTGAATGTTGGCTGGACCTTAAAACTCCAGATACACAGGTCCTGAGGAAAACCGATATCCTGAGTATTGAAGCGGTGGTGCACAAACAGCGATTACATTGGACTGGACACCTTGTTAGAATGAATGATAGCAGGATTCCTAAGCAGATGCTATATGGGGAACTTGTTAGTGGAAAGCGAACCGGAAGAAGCCAAGACTGCGATTTAAGGACTGTGTAATGTCCTCATTAAAGGCCTGTGAAATGCGGGAGGCTGACCGGGAGAGCAATGCTTGACATCTCCATGGATGGAGGAAACAGGTAAAGGAGGGAGTTGATACCTTTGAAAGAGCACGTACTTTTCATGAAGAATTTACGCGTGCTGCTCGAAAATGCACCGCTAGTGTAATTAATGGGGAAAAATTGGTCTGCAATGTTTGCAGTCGTGTATGTTTGTCAAAAGCAGGGCTTGTTAGTCTCTAACTGAGCCGCAAGTGTAAAGTATAAGGCAGTCTTGAGTGGACAATTTTCCGAAAAGTCAGTAAGGATTTTCCTCGGTCACGAGTGGACTACTATCATCATCATATGTGTGTGTGTGTATATATATATATATATATATATTCACATATATATATATATATTCACATATATATGCATGTATGTGTAGAAGACACTTGCCTAAGTTGCCGCGCAGTGGGACTGAACCCGGTATCATGTGATTGGGAAACAAGTTTCTTACTACATATCCACGCCTGTACCTATCTGTGGGAATGGATTTAGGACTGGCTAGCTTGTACAGGACATAGAGTCGTATAATGTATAAAAATGAAGTAAAACCAAGAAATGATATTTTGAACGTATTTAACAGTCCGTCGTAACACATTGATGCTTGAAATAGGAGAGTTACGTGGAAGTAATATAAAGAAAAGAAATCGATGCGTTCGAAAATTCTTTTGGGTTTATAAGTAACACAGAACAATATACACGAGTAGGTTTATGGCTGGAGCAAGGTCAAGTACTAATTTACAAGTTGAAGTCTTTGTTAACGAATTTGAAAAGGCGGTTAGAATGGTTTTTGTTAAGCATTGCTATTCCAACATAACGAAGTTCTGGTAGTAATGCTGATATAACACGCTTGGCCTTGCATACAAGTTTTAGTAAAACTGAAGGACACGAATAAAACAATACATGTGTATGATTTTTTACACTGTAAAGCAATTTAGATTTAAAGCTGGTGGATCGTGGAACATTTATGATAATGGATCTAGTGTGTGGAAATCAATTGAAAATATAATTCGACCAAAATATTGTTTTTAGGGTATATGTCTGATGTGTTCGTCAATTTGTTCTGTTTATATCTACTTTATATGTTGCATATACGTTTGAAAAGAGATAATTTACAGGAGATTAAATTTATTTATGATAGTAAATACATTCCATTTGCAGGGCAGGTGTTTAGGCAAGTTAGAAGCATTCCTCTGGGTGGTACGTGTAGTCATTTGTTATTTGTACATGGCAGCATGTGAATTTTCTTGATGATTTATAGAAACGGAAAAACTTAGGGTTAATCAGGCAACTTGATAGATTTCGAAGGCACATGCACGACATTTTCGTTCATAATTATAGTTATTTTTTTTTTCGAACATTTACTGAGTTGAAGTTATTCTAGAGATTCGGAACCAAAAAGAAGTAGTAGCGATCTTAATTTTAAGTCAACGACAACGTTAAGGGAAGATAACTGCACATCTATCAAATTAAGATATAACGGTTTTGCTGGGATGTAATGAAAATAATCGATGGGATTTTCAGTAGAAATAACATATAATCTGATAAAACAGAATAGGCGTACATATAATGTAAAAAACTTCAATTGTGACGTACACACACACAGAGTCATACACACTGAGACACACACATATACATACATACATACACACACATACACGCACGCACACACACACACACACACACACACACACACACACACACACACACTCATATATATATATATATATATATCAGTCAAGTAAGCTTGGAGTTATTTCAAGCTTTGCTTATGCTATGTAGGGATGCGTTTGCTGTTAATGTGTTTCTTCTGAGAAGTAATGATGTACATACACGAATACCTGACATGAATGCTGTGTGAACTGGAATTGCTGTGGTATTTATGTGAGGATGGGAATTGACAACATATAACTATTGGGAAATATCCGATTATTTTCGTGAAGACATATAAGTTTAAACCAAATGACGTTTGTTCTGTTAGTTCTACTCTGCTTTGAGGTAGATGGAGACATGTTTATACTAGTTAAGTTGCAAGTGAAATCGCATAATTATAATTAAGGGCTGCTTTTTTCAGGATGTACATATCCAACGATAATTCAGAGATTTTCCTACTTATTCCATCTATAGCATTCTACCCACAGAACATGCTCAAGGGTATTTGACTAGTGGCGATCTCTGATCAGTGGTGAAACAGCTCAGGAATGAAACTAAATACGAATCATCAAGGAGTTTTTTCTCGACTGAGCAAAAAGAAACAGTGCCACTAGAGAGGTTGATTTGAAAAACTCACTCACAATTGGACTCGTGCTTTGTCCGGTACTGGCAGCATGGAAAATGGTCATATGAAAATCTGTATCGATTTGGACTTCGTCGTTAAGAGACGCAACGACACCAAAATCACATTCCACTCTACATCTGGTCTTGCAGCCAGATGTTTCGTTGGTTAACTTTTATCGAGCTAAAAAGAACATAAAGGACAACACTGCCAACAAATGTTGCAAGCTGGTGTGTTGGGATTATTCAGCAATCAGGAGCTTCTCCAGCACGATTCTTTACGTCGTTGACAATAACGTTGTTGTAGAGAAAAATCAGTCGTTCGTGGTGAAATACCTTGAAATTTGCCAGTTACAAAAACCACCACAAACGCTCCATCTGCCAGCAACATGGGTCATCGAGTAATTCGTAGATGCTGCTTTACATATCCTTGTGTTTGGGGAGGGTATCACAAAGAGGTCGTGCAATTTATACGTGCATTAATGTTACCACCACACCAGCGTCATTATTTTTACTACTACTACTACTACTACTACTACTACTACTACTACTACTACTACTACTACTACTGCTACTTATAATATATGTGTATGCATATGTATGCTCAAAACAAGCATGAACATGTGTGTGTGTAAATATGTATGTAACGAAAATGGATTGTTTTGGAGACGGTGATATCTTTATTTTTATTCGTCATACAATAGAATTTGAGTTGACAAAAATTTATGGAAACTAATTGGCTTTCATTAGATCAGTTTAACTGTTAGATATTCATATGAATTTTTCTTGTTCTTTAAACATTCCTTTAATTCCTACCGGTGTTTCTCTAATTTTAGAGTATGTAATACGTGATTATTTTACGAAAATATCTACTAATATTTTGATGAATTAGGAGCATCAAGACATACCTATATATTGACTGCCAACAGTTAACGCATCAAGACATACCTGTACATTGACTGCCAGCATCTTTAAGATGACAGTGTGTGTGTGTGATTCGAAAGAGATTTAGCTGTTATTTCTAGCAGATCGGGAGACTGCTTAGTGGTTTCCTCGTTTCATAGACATTTCTATTGGATTGAATGTGTGCGTGTGTGTGTAACTTCAGGTCAATCCTGACCGAACAGACCTATCCTCAAAAATGTTTCAACCATGAACATACGGTTTTCTTAAAACTACATTAGCGAATGTGGTCATTGCTTTTTAAGCTGACAGTGTGTGCTTTAAGGGATATTTGGCTGTTATTTCTTACAGGTCGACCGACCATGTAAAATTTCACTTGTTTTTGGTGTAGGCTGTGTGTGGTAGACAGACTGAAAAATAGCATCATTTAGAAAGGAATGTGTGTGATTAGAATTAAGAGTAAGGAGTCATATGGAACGACAAGACACATCAGGATTGGTAAAGTGTAGAGTACAGTAGAAAGAGCGAGAGTGAGAGAGAGAAAGAAAAAGAAAGGAAGGAAGGAAGAAAGAAAGAAAGAAAGAAAGAAAGAAAGAAAGAAAGAAAGAAAGAAAGAAATTGAGAAAGCGTAATCAGTATATGATGAAGTCGTGTGACAAAAAAACTTACAATCCAAGTGACGGGAGATAGATGGATCCCAAACACAGGCAATTTTTTCGCGGAGGTACTTGTGCCAGACGTCATGGTCGAAGGTCTTTCAAGAGGCAAGAGCAAAAAATATTGATTTCACTTGAACCTTAAGAATGAAAAGTTTCTCGATACATTCCTGAAGCAAAATATAAAAAAAAAGATCCGGGTAGATAGTCTACATGTTGTTTTAGAAGACTTTGCTATTCTGATATCCAATTTGTTGTGTTGTTGGTGATTGGAGAAATTCCTTTTTTGAAGTTGTAGGAAGTGTTTCTTGGGTGTACAGTAAGTGCATTCACAATAAACCTCTTGGAATATTTAGGATTGCACGGAGGATGTGAAAGGAATAACCAGAAAGGTTGGTTTTTACAAATTGGTAAACGGTTAGTTTGGCGGTAAATCACATTTTCTGTAGAAGTTAGAACTGGCTGAGTTTCACATAATTAAAGCACCAGAGACAATGAATAATGTTTTAACACTATCGATGTCATAAGAAATCGGAAACTTCGAAAGGACGTAAAATTATTCTTTTTGGAACGGAGAATCTCGAAGCAGATAAAGCTATAAATAATAACGTGTAAATATTGGATTAAAACCCTTTAGACAGGAAAAATTAAAAAGCTGCTCGTGAGACTCGAACCTTCATCTGCAGCATATGACAAGCGTTATATATTGGAATCGTAAGTTTGTGGTAATTCATTGTTGTTGGGTGGAAAAACATGATAATTTCTTATTTAGGCACAAGACCAGCAGTCTTGTAAGAATAAGCTAGACTATTTTAGTACTTGTTCCATGCTTTATTTTACTGACCCTGAAGGAATGTACGGCAAAATTAACCGTAGCGAGATTAGAACTGACTTTGGAGGTGATAGGAGTGGCAGTGGTGGATCACCGTCGTTTGCCGATGAGGATTGAGTCGTTCAATCTACTGGATTACCTGCTCCGGAATTAACGTATAAGTGCCCGAACATTCCTCAGACAAGTATACCGTTAACGTAATTCTCAGCTAAAACCAGCGTGATATTTTGTAAGAAGATTATATCTTTTGAATTACGAGTACAATCCACTCAATTGTAACAGCTTCCGTCAATCCAATTCCACTCACATGATATGGATCGACTAGAAGTTATAAAAAATTACATTGGCCCGAGACGCCACTCAGTGGGATTGTTCTCAGAACCTCGTGTATGCGAAGATAACTTCTAAAACATTCGGCCATTCTGCGCATACCATGTTATTATAACGACAATAGAAATAGCTCAAGCCCTAACAGTTTATGCAGCGGCTAATGTGTGCTTCAATTTATAGATAAAACTAATGCAACTGGAAATTCTATTTCAATCCGACTTTGGTTATTCTTATTTCAGCACTTTTGTACAACGTATATATATATATACGAAACACACATACATAAACACAATATGTGTATAACATACACACACACACATATACACAAAATCATGCATAACATAATTATATGTACAACATAGACAATATGCATAATTTATAAAGCACACAGCACAGATATGCATAATACACATATACATAACATCACATCTATACACATCACAACCTCATTATATTCATCAACCCACTCAAACTGTTAAATATTTAGATATGCCGTAGAGATGTGACAGTCACAATGAACTTCGAAAAATAATTACTTGCATTAGAATTTGGGTAGTTGAATACTACTGGTTTCTTACTTGACATGAGGTCAAAATTTTGTGTACGTGGTGTTGTCATCTGTATAAACATCAATTGTAAATGGGTGTTCTTGACGAATTTGAGTAACTGCTTAACGATACAAACAAAAATAACAATTGTATGGATAATGTAGACATTTCTATAAACATAAACTGCATCGAGTCAATAAGAGAGCCCCTACATGGTCATTCAGTGTGTTAGAAATAGCAGCGGATGTGAAAGATGGAAACTGAAAGAAGCCTCTCTCTCTCTCTCTCTCTGTTATATATATATATA
>NC_068989.1:20580377-20582823 GCF_001194135.2 Octopus bimaculoides
TATTCAAGGCGGTGCCTCCGCATGACCGCAGTCTACTAACTGAAACAAGTAAAAGATAAAAGATGAAAGATATGTTTAATGTTATTTGTGTGTTAACAACAATGATGACGTTCAAATATCGCTAATTATATTTCTGTATGTTTGATTACTTTTCGCTATAGATTACCGGGAAACAATTTCCTACAATTTTATTAAAATCAGTTTATATTCTGTTTTAGTGGCAATAATTCTGTGATACTAAAATATTTAAATGACAATCAACCACACCTAATAGTAGTTTGAGTATGTTAAGTTGAAAATATTTTATATTGCATAAGTTAATTGACAATCTGTAATTCTAGATTTCATAACTGTGAATCAGTAATAATTAAGTTTAAAACAATGGGCTATTAACATCCACACTGGATCTTTGACGAGGACAAGCGAACGAAGAAGTGCTACGTTATCACTATACTTGCTAGAAATAGTAGCCAAATCGCACTCTTCTTAATGAAAACTGCAATTTGGCTACTATTTATGAATTTTAATGAAAAAGAAAGGACTAGTTTGATAATGTGGTGTGGGATTAAATATTTCTGAAATGACAGAATGGTCACCGTTTCAATGAATTCCGTCATATATCTACTTAACCAGGATTGACATGGGCTAGACCAGTGGTTCCCAAAGTGGGCGGTATTGTCCCATTGGGGCGGCGGAGAGTTCCAAGGGGCGTTGAAGAAAAGTGGGGCGCTAATGGGGGTAGCAATTCATGTAAAAAGTGGGGTGATAATGGGGTAGCGATTCATGTAAAAACAACGAAATAATGGGTTCATTAGGTTAAGTTTTATTTGTGAAATACAGTTGCTTTGAATTTAATTCAGAAAGAGGTATGTGTTTGTGATAGCTAGTTAGGGTGGGATCGCTAGGAATGTGACCTAGGTGTCAAGGGGACAGCAGCCCGAAAAAGCTTGGGAACCGCTGGGCTAAACAACACCAAAACTTATCTGCTTTATCGGAAGAACTGACAGCAGTGAGAGTATGGGGCATCACCATCACTGTTCTACTCATAATGCCAAGTAAGTGACCACAGCTTTAAACTACAATATCAAATCTCTGCTGCATTAAATGACCACAACATTAAGCTACCACAACATTAAACCACCTCAATAAACCAATACAATATAGAACCTTCACGCTATAAAATCAACGTCGTTAAATTCTTTGTGTATAGCAACATCATTGAGTATTGGCTGCGATAAATTCTTCGAGCTGACTTTTGATTGTTCTGGGATTAACATTCTACGACTTTAAGCGAAACGCTAACTTCATGACTATCTCAAAACCAGTTATGAGTGTATTAAAAAAAGAATTACGTTTTGTTACACCATGAGAGGATTGTCTTTGCACGCCAAAAGAATGATGAAAGTATGAAAAAGAATGAAAAGTATGAAAAAAAATCTATGGTTCTGACAAATATATTTCGTCAGAATGGTAGAGTGTTCATGCACTCCATTCAATCTAAGAAAATGGACATATACTGGTGCATGTAGTTTTTCTTGTATAGCATCAGAGGTGGGTGTTCACAACAAAGTTGTTTTTGAAGTAAAGGATAATTACATTAAAATTACTCATCTGCCCTTCCTGCTCGCATCACTCTTCCTACCTTCACTTTTCAGACCTTTTAAGAAACACTTTGACCGGTCTTTCCTCTACAGGCGCACAATCCTCTGCTATTCCCTCTCCTCCCACGTCTTTCATTCAAACTTTGGTCTGTAGATATTCAAGATCAGTCGCAACAGCCTGAGTCCTACCAATCTGTTAAAAAATCAAGAACACTGGTACTCTATCTCTAACGTAACTGTAAATAAATTATACTCGTGTTATTGAAACTTTTCACAGTAAGAAAATCCATCTACTTTATCTCACATCCCACAATTGTCAAATACTCCTTTCTCAATAAACTGCACGCTGATGATTTGTTTTATTCAAACTGCTTTAGAATGAAATTACTGCAAGTCTTCTGCCTTAATTTAACGTAAAGCCGATGTCAATCAGTATTACAGAAATAATTTCTAAAACGAACCATCCATTAAAAAAATCCATGCTTTGACAGAAGTCTGTTTATTACCACTCAGAAAGTTTTAGTCAACCGAAGATTAACGTTAAGAGATGAATACATTCAACAACTTTGAAATTTAAAGGCAAAAGTATGCAAACACACACCTGTCAGTTGCAGCTTTGCTATGATATTACTGTGATGAAGAGAGTTGGAATATTACAAATTTTTTAGGCATGAAAAGTAAATTAATTAAGGAATTGCAATTGAAATTATACGATTCCTGTACGGAAATTCGTATCGATTGAAAATGATTGAAAACATGAGACTTGAAGTTGTACAGATATGAAGACAGTCGATTGAGAAGAGATGTTTTCTTTTTTATATTTGTTAGTGAAATTATTCTCAATC
>NC_068989.1:20582857-20585818 GCF_001194135.2 Octopus bimaculoides
TATATATATATATATGGTCATGGGCCACCGTCTTAATAGCAAAAGCTATTGGTATAAAACTGTATAAATATGTATGTTCAACCATGTGACTATGCAAGAATAGATAGCAACTATAACATGCAGAACAAGTAGGAAGTAAATGGAAAGAAATCAAATTGATAAAAACAAGAAACAACGAAACCTAATGCAAACATTATGAATATTATGATATCGCCATTGCATATGACAGACGTGGAAAAGAAGTATGGGTGAGAAGGAAGGTTGTTATTTGATTGAATAGAGAAATTGGAGGACAGACTGACAGACAGTAGCGGTGAAGATGGTGGGATGATGATGATGATGAACATGGTTCTGATGTTAATGATAATGATGTTAGTGATAATGTTGGTGATATTGGTAATAATGATAATGATGATTATCATCACAATAACAATGTCGATGCTAGTGATAAAAGTGATGGTAATGCAGATGATAGTGATGTTACTAATGATGATGATGAATAATTATGATTTGATGATCTTAATTCAATGTAGTGATAATATTTCTGATTTGTCTATTGCAGGTAACTTGTTGGTCCTTTATATTATCATTAGAAATGCTCGCTTGCGAACACGAACCAATTTTTTCTTAGCAAACCTTGCTGTTGCTGATTTCTGTGTCGGTGTATTTTGTGTCTTCCCAAATTTATCAATGTATATTTCGCCAATCTGGCATTTTGGAAGGGTAAGTATTCATTTTGTTTCTTTGTTCTTTTTCTGATTTCACTCATTCAACTGTGCCAATGCAGAGAAGTGGGTCGAGTGGTGTTTCTTTTAAATATCTCTCAACGGTACAGAGTCAATTACTTCGTCCCTGGAACATATTTTAAGGACCTCGAAAAGATGAAATGGAAGGGATATGTACTTAGAACTTAAAGAGGTGTACGTATATTCTCCGACGCTCTAATAATTCAGCCTCCCACACATGCAATTGTCGTCAATTCGTGAACCTATTATGCCCATTTATTTATTTCTATTTATTATTTATACTTTATATGTAAAACTGGTAAACAATAGTGTCATCGGTTACAGAATTTTTAAATGGAATCAATCACTGATCCACTACACTTGTGCCACTGAGAGAAACAGATACGTGTCCGGAGCGCGGTGCATAAAAAGTACTTCGACGAACACTGCTTTTTCAGTTTCCGCGGAAGATACACGCAAACATACATATAAGCACACGCATGCGTGCACACACATTTATTTATTTATTTTATTTAACATTATTTCTACTTTAACACTCCATCTATATTAACATTTTATATTTACATTCTTACATCTCTTTCTCGTTACACTCATGCATTTCTATAGTTTTCAATTTTACATACACTTACATTCTCAGTTCTCAGTCTAAAAGCAACTGTAATCAATGTTGCTAATTGCCGGTTGCCTACGGTATACTTGAATTAATTATCAATGACCGACCAAAACAACATTCTAAAATGACATTCTTTTTTATGCCCTCAAAACAGTTTTATTTAACAATAATAAAACTAATCTCCACTGATTTGAGATATTTATCAAGAGAACTACTTGCTGCTTTGCAATTAGCAAACATACCTAACAACTACTAAAACATTAAATATTCGTTAAATAAACCCTTTCTCTCACATACTTACATGCAGCCGCAAGAGATAACTTCAGCAATAACATCAATCTAAAAACAATCCGCCATAGAATTTTCTTATTGTTTCTCGTTTGTTGTGGTAAAATAGCCAGGGGCAAAAATAGGATTTTGTATTTACATTTTCCTTTGTAGAACTTATCGCTTCCTGCCAATTTGCTTTCCAGTGGAAACTGATCAATCCTAATCAGAGTAAAAAGAAAACAAGCTTCAAACACGATATCTATTTGTCTGAGTATTCTGAACACGAGACTCCGAGTAGCGACTGGTAAAACCTGAGACCTAACTAAAATCAAGATCTAATCCACTCTGTTCAAAAGCATTTAGCAATTTTTCATAGAATTCGATTCACCGATGTGTCACCATTACAAACACCCCCCACACACACGAGGTATGATCAATAAGAATACGAACTGTTGCCAAAGTAACGAAGATAAAGCACGCAGAGTAAAGCCGCTGGACAAAAATTGACCTTGAATTCTGCTGTGCATGCGCACTAAGTTTTAATGCTGTTTACAGAAGTGCTTGGAAGGAAGACGTGTAGCATGCGATCGTCGCATTGATCATGACAGAGAAAGTTGTCATGGTGATACCTGCGCAGAGGCCTACGCAAAGTTTCAGAAAGTGTATGGAGAGGAGTATATGAGCCGCACACAAGTGTACGACAAGTTCAAATGTATTCAAGATGGCCGAAAAAATGTCGATATTGACGAGCGTTCTGGGAGATCGTAACCAGCAGAAATGAGAAAAATATCGCAGATGTACGTATAGGTGTGAGGGGAAATCATCGAATCACCACCCGTGAGTTATCAGAAGATATGCAGATTGGCTACAGATTAGTTCAGTCCATTATCACTGAAGATTTGGGGATGAAGAGCGCATCTGCCTGTTTTGATCCAAAACTACTTTCAGCTGATCAAGGAGGACACCCGGATTTTAGTTGCACAAGATCTCCTTGATTGTGTCGAGAAAGATGAAAACTTTTTGAGAACTGTGAGCAGATGTCGCCAAGCAATTCTCAGCTCAGTTTTCTTCGTCATGTTCAATGCGACAATCAGACGCTACGCACCTTCTTTCCAAGAACTGTTGTAAACAGTGGAAGTGAGCTAGAACGTTAAATCTTAGTGCGCATGCACAACAGAGTTCAAGATCAATCTGCACCCAGCAGCATCAATCTGGGTGCTTTAGCTTTGTTACTATGGCAACGGTCAGGATACTCATCCGTCAGACCGCATATATATATACAGAATAAGTAAGGCTATATATGTATGTATGTATGTATATATGTATATATAT
>NC_068989.1:20586483-20589869 GCF_001194135.2 Octopus bimaculoides
ATATATAAATATATACGTATGTGTGTGTATATGTTTGTGTGTCTGTGTTTGTTCCCCCCAACATCGCTTGACAACCGATGGTGGTGTTTTTATGTCCCCCGTAACTTAGTGATGGAGACCCGATAGAATGAGTCCTGAGGTCGACTTGCTCGACTAAAGGTGGTGCTCCAGCATGGCCACAATCAAATGACTGAAACAAGTAAAAGAGTAAAAGAGAGTATGTATATATATATGTTTATATATATATATATATGCATATATTTACACTCATAACACATTCCAACTCACGGAAAAAGCGTTCGCTGTCGAATTTTATCTTAGAGACAAAAATTCTCCTTAGAGACTTTGTGTGTAAAAGAACATCACACTCCAAATGATACCAACGGATTGTCAGTTACCAGTAATTCAGCTGACTTTCTCCTTCTCAGAGACTGAGTTCTTTCTTTGAAACAAAGCATTGACTGATGTGTGCTAAGGTTTACTTACATCGCTTGGAGCATGTGTTTTTACTAAAAAAGTCTCTAAGCACTAGTTCTTCTCAGTGAATGTTATTTCCATGTTTATGTGTACAGGAAGTGTTATAAATAGATACACGCATCTTGATTTTGATCCTCAGAACTTCATATGCGTATATTGATTTAATTCCAAATTGGCGAGAATTTGCACCCACAACCAAATAATTGGTTCGCAGATTTCTGTATGGGGACAGAGGTAACTACCCAGCACCAAAGGGTATCTACCACTGAAGAAGCGGAGTTAAACTAAAAGATCAGCGTCTGAGAGTTCGTTGGTGTAATTTGAAACATATAATTTTACACACGAAGTCAGCGAATGCCATTTCCACGTTCAACTGTACAAGAATATTTTATAGACATTCATCACTCACATACGGCGGCACACACACACACACACACACACACACACACAAACACACACACTCACGTACAGAGATACTTGCATATATGTGCATATATGTGCATATATGTGATATATATGTATATATGATGACACACTTATGTATTGTCTGCACGCGCGCGCGCGCGCGTGCATGTGTTACATCCCATGCAAACACGCTGTAGACTTGAAATCCAATTCTACACTTCACAAAGTCGAAGTTTTGATAAAAATAGATCTATTTTAGCCTACAAATACGGACAATTCATTTCCATTCTGGAACTCCCATAAATTATTTGATTCAACTGAATCTGTTAACAGTGCTATTTCTATTTTTATCCCTCTCTTTTAGCACCATTTGCTTGAGCTGATATTTCTTACAGGCAGTTTTTACATACATTTTCTTGTGTCAGTTGTAATTTAATAACAGACCAGATAACATCCAACAAAACAGAAAACACATTTTGATTTTGACGTTTAGGTGCTTCCATATTCCAACAAAAGCATATTCATATTTCGAGACTGAAAATCAATTCCATTCATCCGTCTAACATTAAACGGAGACTTCTCTTGAAAATTGTTGGTTCTTTCGTGATTAGCTGTTAAGGAAGAACTGGTATCATTGGTAACGTTTGAACTGGAATATTATGCTCAATAAGACTTCAACAAGTTAAGTGAAGGGAACTTGCAAAAATCGGAAACAGTTTAAAGTGTTAGTTTATCAAGAGCTTTACAACACTCTGCACAGTTTACTTGTAAATAAAATTAGTTTCAGGAAGTCAAATTTTAATAAACATCAATGGCCGCGAGATTAACATGAATGGCATGAATGGTGGTGGATTAACAGAAAGATCAGCGGTTTACATATCGGCAGATGGCTCTCGAATTATAAATGACTTCGATTTTCAACTATGAAATAGTCTATGTTAACTATGAGTAGGTAGTGAGCATTAGAGAAAAATCTGTCAGTGTAAGTAGGGACAGTGATAATGGAGTTAGCAAATGCTTCGTTAGTGTTGAGTCCATTTTTCCTGTGGCAATAGCTTGCAGAGGGTGGGTTCCATCATATTTCCTTGTTCTTGATTCTGAACAACATCAAGACAAAATTTTCTATATATTACATAAAGACAAGTCAGTAAATTTATAGGTCTCGGCTTAATCCAACCAAAACTTATATTATATGTGTCATTTACATTTTTCCGAAACGATATATACAAATATAGTGGGATTTCAATTCAGAAAAATTAGGAGCAAAACTAGTTTCAGAAAGCAATCTTGACTTCTCTAATTTGTTAAGAAGCAGTTCATCTTTATTCTTACGCATAAATACCATTTTCTCTTTGATTAATGAAGAAGGATCCAGGACTTCAGTAGAGGTGTAAAGAAAGTGATTGCCGTTACGTTACTCTGTCACCATCTTTGAATGACATTGTTGTACGGGTGCATATTCCAAATGTGCTTGTTGAAAGCTCATACCCAACAAGGAGGTCAATTCTATCATAAATGTTGAGCTCACTTAATATATTCATGGACAAGGCGGCGAGCTGGCAGAATCGTTTGCTTAGTGACATTCCGTTTGATATTACGTTCTGAGTTCAAATTCCCCTTTCGCAGTCGATAAAATAAGTACCAGTCAAGTGATGGGTTCGATGTAATCGACTTATCTCCTACCCCAAAATTGCTGGACTGCTGTCAACATTTGAAATTAATATTATATTCATGGATCCTTATGAGAATCCAAAATATTCCATCTATTGTTATGAAATAGTATGGTATTGGTTCGGAGATATCACTGTAGACTCCACATCTGGTCATACATGTATCAGATCGAATGTAGGATAAGAAAAACAATAAAGTGAGCAATATTTCCCAATATACACCTAGTCTGTTATTAGCTTTTACACCCCTCTTTAAGAAATATAGCAATTCTTTCTAGCATTCAGCATGCACTCGCCCACTATTTGAATTCATTTACCGCTACCCTTTCTACTTATTTCTGTCTACTTTGAGCCTGATAATTATATAAAACTTACTCTTATTAACATTCATATTCCCCTCTGATGAATATTACATTTTGCTAATGAAATGTAGATATAAATTCAAAGAATAATTAATAACTCAAACTGATTATACATATGCTGGTAGCGTCTAAATGATAATGCTTCTTAATTATTCACCTTTGGTAATTGTAGCTTAACCCAGGAGCCATTGTTGCCATAAGACGGTCACATCAGTTCCTTCAGGCCATATTATTTTCTAATGAATACAACGTTTAGGAAAGTAATGAAAAGTTGCATGTACAAATTTGTTGAATAATTAATAAGTCAAAATGATTTATAAACACATTATCAAATGAACGCCAAAGAGGCCGGTTTTGATCTGCGTAGGCTATGTAGTAAAATCAATAAAAGGAGTGAACTTGCCCTGAGGAGTGGAAAATATGTATGTGTGTATGTATATGTATGTGCATGTATGCATATATATATATATAT
>NC_068989.1:20589997-20590633 GCF_001194135.2 Octopus bimaculoides
CAATATATATATATATATATATATACACACATATATACGCGCACGCCTACATACACGTACATACACAGCCGCATACACATGCACACACACACAGGAGTGCACACACAAAATAACACACATACCTGGCACACATCCTTACGCTCTCACACACACATACACACACGCACACACACCTCTCACATACACAATACTCACTCACATACACAACACACACACACGAAAACATACACAATATACACATACACGCACACACAAAAAATATACATACACGCGCACACACACGCACACGGACACACACATACAAACACACATAAACACACACGCGCATACACACACACGCACCCGTACCTAACACTCACAACCCCACACACATCACAATCCCCCACACACACGCACATCCACACACATACACACACACACACGCACACACCCACACACCCATACACACACACACGCACACACACTTCTCACCAACACAACACACTCACGCAGACACGCATACAATCACACACACATGGGCATAAACAACACACGCACATACAATAGCAAACGCACGCACACACACGTACACAGCAACGCACATATACACAACATACACATACACAATATATACACACACACATATATATATATATA
>NC_068989.1:20593610-20594704 GCF_001194135.2 Octopus bimaculoides
ATATATATATATATATATAAATATATATATATATATATATACTCACAAGCATACATACACCCCCCCACACACAGGTATACATGTATACATACATACATACATATACACTCATCCACACACCTATATACCCATATACATACATATATATATATATACATATATACATACACATACACAATATATACACACACACATATATATATATATATATGTTTGTGTGTGTGTGTGTAGGACAAAATAGGTGTTGAAAATGCACTGAGAATAGTTAAAATATATTTTATTATCATATTTATAGAATTAACCGGTTTCACAGTTTACACTGATTTTGGAAAAGTTGAAATAGAAAGACCTGGCTTATGTCGCAGCTATCTTATTAAAGCATTAGATATAATAAAAAAAATATTTAAACTATTCTCAGTGCATTTTCAAATCATTTCCCCTATATTTCTACTCATGTGGAATAAAATAAATTTGTTTCATATATATATATATATATATATATATATATATATTATAACGAGTATAACCGTTATTTACATGTGGTTTACCAAGTTTTCATGTAAGAATTAGACGCTACTCTTAGTCCGTGGTTGCTTTACATTCTTAAGACCAAGTTGAATACGAAACTAAGTAGTCAAGACAGCCATTTGGTGAAATCTCGTGTGAGATGATAAAGTTTATGAAAGAGATTAGACAAAGTTCGTTTCATTATAGAGAAGAAAAGGCGGGGAGCTGCCAGAGTCGTTAGCACACCGGACAAAATACTTAGCAATATTATCTTACGTCTTTATGTTCTGAGTTTAAATTCCGCTGATGTCGACTTTACCTTACATCCATTCGGGGTCTATAAGTTAAGTGTCAAACACTAGGGTCAATTTAATAGAACATCACCCCCACCACCACTCCTATTATGGAAAATGTCAGGCCTGTGTTAGAATGGTGTTTGGAGTAGTTATATATGGTCTACGTGCGGTAAATCTGTAATTTAGAGAATGCAATGTGTGTGCGTGTGTGAATGTATGAATGTGTAAGTTGATGCTACTACAACTCTTCTTCTTCTTCTTCTTCTTCTTCTTCTTCTTCTTCTTCTTCTT
>NC_068989.1:20597311-20599525 GCF_001194135.2 Octopus bimaculoides
ATAATAGTAATAATAATAGTAATAATAATAGTAATAATAATAATAAATACTGATGATGATGTATTCCCATACATTTTTATTAACGGGAAACATTTGCATTTACATATACATATAACAGTTGAATATCTGCATTAGCATTCAAAATATATCGCCGCGTAATATGCTAAATACGAAAACAGTAATAAGTTCATATTCATTGAGAATAAATTAAGTAGAAAAACTGTGAACGCCTTATCACAAAACTGTCACGGCTTTGAGTGGTACATCATGTCGTTCTAAGCAGAACAAGTAGAAAATATGGTAGCAGCTATCATGAATCTGAATGACATAGTTCCGTGTAGCGCTGGAGGTCGTTTTGAAAGGAAACGTAGAAGAGAGTGAGGGACCACGTCAAGGGTAGAGCAACAAGGCGCCGTGTTGTCTTCTGGATTGTTCTACCTGGAATTCAATATACTGGCTTTTAATAATGCCAAAGGATTTTCGAGAAAGTTCTACCAAATTATTTGGCGGGAAAATTCCGGCTTTCTTAGTTACACTCCAGCTGATCTGACGGGTTGAGCCATATTCGCGTTAGCGATAATGCTTTTTATGGCGACATAATTGATTTTTCAAACTTAGCCTTATCTCTTATAACAGTATGGTGGACTGTGGCCCTGAGCTAATATTTTATAAGAATGTATTTAGCACAATGTTTCAAAACTAATCAGGTGTCTCACTACAATGTTATAGCGCAAGACAACACATTTAAAAGAGAATGACATTGTCGACTGAGTATATTGCTGTACTTCCTAGTGTTTTCTGGCTCGAAATGATCCAGATACGTTTCATTATTTCTATCGTATCGATCGAAATAACAGGTATCAACAATTAAGGGATTTCCATTCAACGTTCTAACTTAAAAATCTGAAAATTATGACTGAGATCTGAGACACGGCTCAAATGATTTAATCAGAATAGACTCTCCTAAATGTCACTAAGGATCAGTTGATCGCATTAAGCCGGACAAAGCATTAAGTATACCATCTCAAAATAGGTACTGTCAACTAAGCTGTTTCTGCACAGTTTTAGTTCCCTGTATTTCACTCACAAGTTTTGCGGACACAAGACTCTGGTAGAAGACACCTACCCAAGATGCTGTGTAGGGGTCAAATATAAGACCACGTGAATGTGAGGATAGCTCCTTCACTATACAACCATGCCTTTAAAGAAATTTCGTTCATTGTTTTCCCTTTATTCCCAAACTTTGTTATAAGAAACATCCTTTTTACTCCAAATATTGATGTCCTTTTTAATTACAATATTGACTGTAGCGATATTTCAGATTTCCTCCCATTCGGAAATTATTTTCCCGGTACTATGTATGAATAGTATAAGACAGTTATCTCAGTAATTATAAAATTTTATATGTTAACGATAAGGGATTTGAAATTAGCTTAACTCATTCTAAAATATCTATATATATTTATACAAAGGAGTGACAGAGGAAGAGAGGAGAAATGGAAAGACAAGAAAAGGCTACAACAAGAAACTATGACATTACAACCAGCCAAGCAAAAGTCTTCACTACATCTGCGTCCCCTGCCAGAGAGAGTGTTTGCCCTGGATAAGACTACACAGCCACAGCAGGAGATGTAAATGACATGAAATATAAAAACCAGACTGGATTATTTATGCGCAACTCCATTGTCTCCCAAGACAAAAGGATGCCAACAACGACAATGTATATATACATATATATATAAGATCATCTCAACAGGAATGTAAAGAGAAAAGTTTCTGTTTCTTCAAACTAACAAATTAAAGACGTGGTTAGGAAACCGAAGCAGAAGCGCATCAAACATACCGTTTCTATGTCACAGGCTGGGCACAAACTTATACTACTGTCCATCATGGCATGAGCACTCATTAATATTCTGTTTCCTATCGAGTAAGTTCTCAAGTATGTATTTGAATACCTGCACAAAACCATGCATAATGTTTTAATCATATAGTTACTAAAAACACATACATTCAAGTGTAAATACACATCAATGCATACACACACCTCAAATTCACTCGTTCTCACTCCCTTTGTAATCGCGCACAAGCACATATTCTGAATGTTTATAAATCTATATATATAGAATATTACAACATATTTCCATATACAGAATAATATGAGTAACATAATATAATACAATATAATATGTAGTATAATATACACATATACACACA
>NC_068989.1:20599535-20599926 GCF_001194135.2 Octopus bimaculoides
CACACACATATATATATATATATATATATATATATACATATATATCCATATACTTAGATTTATTTGGACATAATTTCATAATTAAATCTAAACTCTCCAGGTAGAAAGGAGGAATACAAAAAAAACATTTTGACTTAGCAAGACCATACAGGCTATTCTCCTTTCTACTTGGAGAGTTTAGATTTAATAATAAAAATATGACCTGTCCAAATTTAATTTCATTAATTTTCAAAATTTCTATGTCTTTGTGCAGCTGAAGATTGCTCTACATTTTATATTTGATGCAATGTTTACATTGTTCAATTAAATGGAGTCGCATGAAACGATCGTACTGCATATACCTCTGGATATCCTTGTTGCTTATCTTGATTGTATATATATATATATATAT
>NC_068989.1:20601691-20604490 GCF_001194135.2 Octopus bimaculoides
GCGAGTAAAAATAAATACAAAAAAAGGGGTTTTGTATGATTGTGTATAGAGGAATATATTATTTTGTTTAAAAGAGTTCCAACACTGTCTGTTTTTTATGTTTTATTTATATTCCTGCAAAACCAATGTGGGATATAGAATATGGAATATACAATATATGATATAATATACAAAATATATTATAAAATAAAAATGGATGGTACAATGAAATGAAGTATTGAATGTCTTATTGAATATATGGAATATGTCTTATTGAATAGATGAAATATTGAGTGTCCAACATAAAAGATTAAATATATAAAGGCGAATACGTATTTTCTATACCTTGTGGTATTTCATCATGGCCGGTATGACAGACTTTAACAGACTTCTTCCATCTGTGTACTGTGCATGTGTACTGATATCGTTCTTTTTCTCATGTGAGATATGGTGCCTTTACAAACTTCATGTAAGGGTCATTGAACGCTTTCATCAGAGATGTCTCAGACACATTCTGAATGTTGGCAGGACCTTAAAACTCCAGACGCACAGGTGCTGAGTACAGCTGATATCTTGAGTATTGATGCGATGGTGCACAAGCACCCGCAACGTTGGACTGGATACCTTATTAGAATGATGGATAGCAGGGTCCCTAAGCAGATGCTATATGGGGAATTTGTTAATGGAAAGAGACCCCGGCAGAAACCAGGGCTGCGATTTAAGAACTGTGTCAAATCCTCATTAAAAGTTTGTAATATGCAGGAAACTGATTGGGAGAGCAATATATATACATACATACCTACATACATATATACATACATACATACATACGTACATACATACATACATACATACATACATATATACATACATACATACATACATACAAATATACAGTGAGAATAGTTAAAGCCATAGCTGACCTGACTTCATCGTGGGCCACCAACATGAAATTAAACACAATGAGTGACTGTATTATCATCGATAGAATACAGAATCGCAAAGGCATATTCCAAGGAGACACCCTCTCAGTGATGTTGTCTATACTTTCTGTAAAGTTGTTGCTATTCATGCTAAGGAAGTTTGAAGGATATCTCACTGGTTCACAAGGAAACAGAAATACTAAAATTATACACTGTTTCTTTGTGGATAACTTAAAACTTTATGCAAAGAATATGCATGAGATGAGAAAGAGCCTTGATCTAGTTACAGCATTCTCAAAGTATGAAGGATTGGAGTTTGGTCAGGATAAATGTTGTTATATGGTTGTAAAAAGGGGAAAAACTATGAACCAGACTGGTAACATTTCCATCAATGCTTTAACTGTTTCCCTGTATCTGACGAGGAATGTCACAGGTGTCTAGGGGTGGATGAAAACATATCTTACACGTGTCACTCAAGAATATTACCGACGAATACAGAAAATTTGACCTCAGAACCCTCTTCATTCAATAAAACAGTGACCCACAATGTGCTTTCAGGGCCAGTACTCATACCAACATTTGGATTGCTCGATGAGATCCGAGCCATTAATGTCAAAAACCCGAACAATACTAACAAGCACACATAATTTCCACATAATCAGTGATGTAGACTGCCACTACCTAAATCGAAAACCAGGCGGCAGAGGCTTAACATCAATCCAAAATGCCTTTCAGTGTCGCATCATATCCCTTCGTCAACATCTTTTAACCACGAAGTGTCGAAGTGCATTCCTTGACCAAGTTTTCATGCATGAGACAGATGATATCATAAGACTTGGAAGATAGCTTCTTGAGAAGCATTCTTTGACTGATAAGCTAGAATAACGCCCAAAGAAGTCGCACGACTCTACCTCAACGTATCATTAGATGAAAGGATGAGCTTATATGAGCAGATATGTTAGTAGAAAGTTCAGCTCCGTGATAATAGAAACATCGATCATCAAATCAACTTATCATGGAGCAATAACCGGATAACTACCTCTCACTTTGAAGAGTATGCGTTTGCAATCCAGGAACAGGAAATATCTGTCTAATACTTGATGCGCAAAACAGATAGACATGCAGGAAAAGCAGTAAAACACGACAACCAATGCAGACTTTGTGGAATTAACACTAAAGTTATCACCAACATCATAAGCAGTTGTCCGAAAATGCCATCACGGTATTATCTACCGATGAGACATGATGTTGTAGCTAGAACAATCTATAATGAAATTTATATATATATAAATTATTTATATATTATTTATATATTATTCATATATATATATATATATCATTAATATATAAATTATATATATATTGTTTATATATATACATTGTTTATATGCATAAATATAATTTATTTATATATATTATTTACATATATATATATATAAATAAAATATATATGTAAATAATATATATAATATATACATAAATAAATTATATATATATATTTATATATAATTTATATATATATATATACCGTATATATATATATATAAATATATATATCAATATATATATATATAGTTTATGTATGTATATATTATATATATTATTTACATATATATATTATTTATATATAAATATATAATTTATATATATATTATTCATATATATATTATTTATATATATATTTATATATAAATTATATATATTTATATATATGTATCATATATATGCATATATATATTATTTATATATATATATATATACATATATATATATATATATATATATATATTATATATTATTTATATGCATATTTATATATAATTAACATAATATTCTTTTTTCATATATATATATATATATCAATTATATATGTATATATCTTATATATAAATATATA
>NC_068989.1:20606319-20610251 GCF_001194135.2 Octopus bimaculoides
TATATATACAAGGTAAATATGGTACTGAAGTTTAGGCACCAGAATTATCCATACAATTCCAAAATAAAGTGATTAAAATCAAATTTAGCAACTAGGATATCCATAGTTAATGCAGTACGATCGTTTCATGCAACTCCATTTATTTAAGCAATGTGAATATTACATCAAATGTAAAATGCAGAGCAATCCTCAGCTGCGCAAAGATATAGAAATATACTGAAATTTCATTTCAACAGAAGGACATATTTTTGTAACGACGTATTTTTGTACCTAGATGTGAAATTAAATTTTTTTTACAGATACTGGACTAAAAGTTTTTAAAAATTAAACTTATATATCTAATATCATCGATATTAAATGATATTAAATGATATTAAATGATATTAGATATATAAGTTTAATTTAAAAAAAAATTCAGTCCAATATATATATAAAGACATTTTAATTTCACATCTTTTCTAACTAGTTTATATTTGCCAAAATACATACTGTATACATATTTATTCACTTTTGCAAGTAAAAGCCTGAGTGTGACTTCGAAGTTTCGGAGTTCTTACCGTCGTCTGATTGTGAGCTACTGTATATTTTCTTCTGGCTTCATATAGTATTTAACCGGTTGTAATTTTGTTGGGCGAACTGATGGAAGTGAGAATTAGGTGTAGCCTAGGTAATCAAGGTGGATGATTTTGTAGGAAGTAAAGAAAATAACTAAAAAATAAGAGAAAAGTAGATGTTTGTAGGCTGTAGGTTGATAGAGAGATATGGTGGAGAGAGATAATCTAGTATGGTATTGAAATGTTGTTATTGTTTAGGGTTCAGTCAGGCGTGAAAGTAAATGCGTAAGATGTCGGCTCACGATACTCTTTGTATATAAGCTTGGTTTTTGTATTACTTTAGGGTACAGAAGCAATGTTTATTGATAATACGATCGGAACTGTCACACTGCATATGTCAGACAACGGTTGAATTTGGCGCTGATGTTGGTAGCTTTCTATTAAAAGTTTTTTTTTTTTATACAGACTAATCCAGAAAGGTTTGTATTGTGAAGATTATGCTACTGTAAACCATTTATTTAGGTTTTCTAATCTCTTTCTTGCATAGCTGTTTATTTTTATAAAAATGTAGGCAAATACATGCATGTGACTGCGTATCGCTACATATTCATCCAAAAATGCTTCAGTACGTTGCATTCTTCTATCGGGATATGCATCTATAAAGAGATATAATTATGTAAACAATATATAAATCTATAAATATACAGATGTATCGACATGCCCAATTTCAAGCCTGAATAACTCTCACCATCATAATTTTATATCAATCCAACGTCCAATAAACACCACCTAACCGTCTCAATTTTCTTTCTTCCTACATATTGTCATCTTTGTCTACATATACCGAGCCAAATTATCATTCACATTAGTCCGCCTAGGCGAACAACCTGCCAAAGACTGTATAAAACCAGAATGAACCAAAGTAAATAACTGTCTGATGATCCCAAACAAGCCAAACCTCCAAGCCACAGTCAATCTTTCCGTTCTGAAAATTAATATGTAATCTGCATGAAAATATCAAGCAACCTTTTAGTTTAATGAACAAATATTAATGTATATAGTGAAAATATTGATCACTTAAGATCTATGTAAAGCCACCCAATATATCGATTTATACAAATAAGAAACTGACCTTCTTAAAATCTCACTCCATTCTACCTCACTTAAGTTATTTGTAAAGGCTACACGGATTAGCTACTTGACCAATTATATTATTTCTACTCTCCTTTTGATTGTTGAAATGAACAAGATTTTTCCAGTTTCTCTTGGCAAATTCACGATGGTAAAGGATCTCTGACAGGTGGCGTGTAGCTTATGAGAAAGAACCATGAATAATCACGTAACACCTTAATGTTACATAAAATGCATTCGGTGCTCCTTTTGAAACACGAGTAGTACATAGCCACATATTCCATTCCATTCATTCATTGACTTAATTATCGTATGATAGCAACCTTTGTTGCTTTATACTGGAGATGTACATTAGCAGACTTTGGAATTTCTGTCTAATTTCGATATGGGACGAAGTGTATTGGATACATTGATTAATAAACTTTATTCCTCAACTATCATCCTTTTTTTGTTATGTACGCAAGCTTTGTTTATGCCGTTGGTTAATCGACTATTTTCGCTACGACCATTTGGTTATCACTATTTATTATTCGAGCTGGCAAAACCGTTAGTACGGCAGACAAAATGCTTAGAGACATTTCGTTCGTCTTAACATTCTGAGTTAAAATTCCACCGAGGTCGACTTTATCTTTCTTCCTTTCGGGGTCGATGTAATCGACTATCCTCCACCTCCAGAATTGCAGGCCCTGTGCGTATAATAAAGATAATGTATACATGTGTGTATGTGTGTTTGTGTAAATATGTTTGTGTGTGTGTGCGTGTTTCTTTCAAACTGATCGTGTATGTGTGAGTGCTCCCTCCATACTGATTGTACCAAGTTTAATTTGTTGCTCAGCTGGTACGAGAGCATATTTGAAGATTGATAATTTAAATACACGCTGTTTTATGCTCTCTAACAGACTGCCAGTTGACATTATCGGTCGTAGGTTACACACTATACTGGAAATGTTTTGATGCCTACATTTCATAAACAGTTTGGCATCAAGTAGAAACAGTCTTCTATTTAGGATCATTGACAAGCCGTCAATATTATGTGCTATTATCCATTCGAAAATGCTCAATCTAAGAGTAGTGGAAAGAATATAAATATAGAAACTTTTAGAGTTTGAATACCTTTTTGTTGCGGGCGCGCCAAAGCAGTGTTGCGATAAACAGACATTTAGATCTGTTCAAATGTGTTTGGGAATATTTGACTTGTACAAAGCCTGTATTTCTTACAGTTTGTCATGGAGAACCTTTCTCGTGTTAGCAAATAGTTGTTGAAAAACACCAACAGTCATTTGAAAGCGCTCTTTCTCTCGACAGAACGGTGAATGCATTTCACAGAACGGAAATCAGCGTCAAACTTTGAGCTGATCATGCGTGACACTGGCCTCAGTGAAGCAAATTAAATACGAAACTAGTGTTGCAAATAAACATTTCGATCGGTTCAAATATGTTTAGAAGCAAGAAAATGCATTTCCCGTTCTACCGAAGGAAGGGGTTCTTTAAATGACTTTACGTGATTTTCAACATCTATTGCCTAACGTGAGAAAGGTTATTCACGGTAAATTAGCAGTGAATACGGCCTTTGTGCAAGTTAAATATGTTCCCAACATATTTGAACTGACCTTAATGAATATCTTATTTAATTTTAATATAAGGCTGATCTGAGTAATCTCTTGTATATTATATGCAGGTAAGACGAAGTTTTTCTTCTCTTTCATTAAAAACATTTGCTAGAAGGTTTAGTATTTTCAGACTTTACATAGCAACATGTATTACAACTGCTACCCTGGTGGAAGTTGAATTATCTTTTTTGTAGTGAACAAGGTTCTGTATTATGTATATGTCGAATCTTAAAGGTATTTCAGGTAAAGCCAACACATGTTTTCAGGTTTCCGCCAGTATCAGAGTTATCGATTCTGTTAACCAGCTGCCTCTCAAGACATCTGTTGTTTAATGGATAGCTGGGTGTATTTACACAGTTATAAAAGCGTTGGAATAGTGCGGTTATGAACCCCAAAAATGTGTAATCCAACTCAAAGGTAATAACATACAAAATTGAACCACGTGAATCATCACGTTTAAATTGATTGAAATTATTTTTGCTTTTAATCTATTCTGTCCCAATATCTCATACAAGATTTGAGTTCTCCCTAGCCAACTTTTCAAAATGATTGTATCGTCATAAATTTATGCGATCATACGTTGAGTATCTGAATACCTCTTCAGTTCCTCCAACCCATGTTCATATATATATATATA
>NC_068989.1:20610789-20613238 GCF_001194135.2 Octopus bimaculoides
AAATTGTTTTTGGCAATAAACGGCTCTTGACTACCTCACAAACGTAAATCAAACTCCAAAATCTCCGAGTAATAATTACTTCTTTATTAGGGGTGGCAGCGCTAAGCGGTAATATGTATGAACACAAACATGTTATTAGTACATATATACTTGAGGCATACATATGTGAACTGGCAACAAGTTTGTCTGCGATGTCAGCCCATATTTCATTTAGGGTGAGCCGCTGAATAGCGGAATCAGGCATTGAACGATGTGGGGAATATCATAAGAAGGACCTCTCACTCGTGTCGGTTCGCAGTGTCCGCCTTTCCGGTCCCTGTTGCTGAGAAGGCGATCACAACTCGCAAATGCATACTGTCTGGTTAGGGAGCGTTGTGTACTGACTCGGTGAGTTTACACCTATCTGTCTGTAGCAAGACATTCTCTCCATGACAAAATACAGCTAATGCCTTTCTTACAGGTTCTAATATGCATGAGGCATATTTGAACCGGTAACAAGTTTGTATTTATACACGTCGCTGCTTAGTGCTGTCACTCTGTAATTTATCTACGGCAGACCGCTGGAAAGTGGTTGCCGTCAATTGGACACTGATGTCGATGTAATCGACTAGCCCCTCCTCCAATATTCCTGGCCTTGAGCCTGTTGTAGAAATAATGATACAGTATTTAGTAAATGTTTATAAAATAAAACTGTTACTAATTCATATAATCTACAAAGGAGAAGCAAATGAATGACAAAAATAATCTTAGTATTCGTTCTTTTCAGCTATCTAATACTTTCCTGATTATTCTGGCCGTGCCAAGGAGGCAAACCGTTTGTAACAGTTCTACTTCACATTCTATTTCAATTTATATTCCTTTTGATGCCATCTGATAATGTTCCCAAGGACCCAACAATAATTGGCACTATCTTCAATTTCTCTATTTTCCATAGCCAGGCTATTTCGTACCTAAGATGTTTGTATCTATCTATCTTTTCGCCTTCCTTCTTGATTATTCGTGGGTCAAAGGTGCATGCAACATCTACTATATAACATTGTGGTGCACCTTGTCCGGTGTGTTATGCGCTGTCTCTATTATTATTATTATTATTATTATTATTATTATTATTATTATTATTATTATTATTATTATTATTATTATTATTTTCATTATTATTATTACTATTATTATTATTATTATTATTATTATTATTATTATTATTATTATTATTATTATTATTATTATTATTATTATTATTATTATTATAATAACATTTACGTATGGATATTTCTGTTATGAAGACCGCAATTTTCTGAAGGTTTCGAGATTATTCAAATTATTTAATTTCAAAATTCATGTTTTATTTTTAATGAATTCATGAATTCTAAACAAGGAGTCGTCGTAACGTCTAACAGCGAGAAACATGAGAAAAACAAAAGTAAGAAATGAGTTAGTGTGAGGAAATGGGAACGTCAGAAACAACTGTATTGATAACACAACAATCGAATATATATTTTAACAGTTCATCGACTTTATAGTGAATATAGATAGTACTGGAAATGCCGAAAGCAACGACACCAGCGGTAGCATCAGTACCATTAGTGATGAAATCAGAGATAACAGATATAATCACTTTGTCAATATCAATGGTAAGAATTTTTCAGCTCTATCACTATCAAGGAAGAGTTGCAGAAGCGATAACACCTGTGCCACTATCTCAAGTTCATTGAATGCTACAAAAATAAAGACCACTATCTCCAACACAATCAATATCACATGCACAACTTCCCCCGCTGTGGTAGCAGTCAGCACCAATAGCAAAAGCACCAAAACCTTTAACTAGTGCAGTTATAACAGCGACAACAGCCATAACAAACGTCGTCTCTACTACTAATATTATCACTGCTGATGACGCCAACGTAAATAATGCTTGACAAAAGCACAAACCTCTTATCGCTTCCCATTCCACGTTTTGCATCATCGGAAATGGTAATCGAAGTATTAAGAAGAAAGAGCTTGATCTACATACGTGTCAATCATACATACGCGTCAAGAAATGTATGAAGAGTGAATGGGTTCCATATGACAAAACATATATGAAAGGAAATATAGGACACAATAATACATACGGGATCCTATGCCTCAATGAAGAAGTTAAATACTAACCACATGTACATGCTCTTAGGTTAATTCATTTGTGCTGTCCGATATGGAGCGGCGAGTAAGGAGATATTAAGTAAAATGCGACTCGAAATAAATTATACGATGGGATGCTGAAAAGTTTCTGGCTTTAAGAGTTACGGGAAATGGCTGCCTGGAGGCCCAACATTCCGAGTTCTTTATATAGGGTATAGAAAAACTGAAGGATCGTTGCAATAAGTTTGTGAGAGAGATAGGAATATGTTGAACACACACACAACACACACACACACACACACACACACACACACACACACACACACACACA
>NC_068989.1:20613366-20614804 GCF_001194135.2 Octopus bimaculoides
ATATATATATATATATATATATATAATAATTACAAGGTAGCAAATGTTGCTTAAGTATCCCAGGATTTAAATCCGGGATAGTAAATCGTATTTTGTAGAAAATAGGAAAATTGAACAAGGATGTTGTTAAGCCATTTATATCTTGAATTCTTCTACATATGTTTCGATAGATGTACCCCAAAATGTCCAACAGGATAAATTGTGGTCAGTAATGCATCAATCTCATCAGGAAGGATATAAATAACAAACTCATCAAACAGACATATATGTTTTTGTTTGTTCCTTCTCGAGCCATACGTGGCTCATAAGGGCCATTTCCCCGGTTCTATTGGCGTATAGGTTCCCCACCTGAACGGGGCGCCGGCCCATTGTAGGGGAACTGCTAGATGCAGGAGGAAAGAATGACAGAAGGTTGTGGTGAAAGAGTCAGCAGAGGTTCGTCATTACCTTCTGCCTGAGCAGCGTGGAGATTAGGTGTTTCGCTCATAAACACACACATCACCCGGTCTGAGATTCGAACCCGCGTTCACTCGACCGCGAGTCTGTTGCTCTAACCACTAGGCCATGTGCCTCCATATATAGTTGAAATTTACAGAAAATCAACATACCAAGACAGGTGTATGAACAAGAAGCAGGTGTATTAGCTCGGGAAAGTGAGAGAGTGTTTTATGTTTCGAGTTTACATAAAGTAATAAGAGAAAATAAACAAAGAAAGATCTTTAAAAACTTGTAGATTTAGCGATCAAACATGGAGGCTGGTTGGAAAAAAATGGCTTGACAGGAGATGGAGAAAGAAGGGGAGATAATATAGAATTTGGTGATCTCAAAATGAAGGTGCGCGTGCATATGCATGTATGTGAGAGTATGTGTGCGTGTGTGGATAGGGGCTAGTGACTTTGACGTGACGTGTGGATGTGTGCGTGTGTAAGTATGTGCGTCTGTAATGTGTGAGTGTGTGGATGATGGTCTAAAAACAGAAACAATTCCTATCAGAGTAGGCGCATTAGGTATGATAAAAAAATATTCAAATACATAGCAAAAGCACCAGGAATAACAAGTGTATATAACATATAGAAAATAGCACTACTAGGCACCGCAAACATCTTACGTAAAACACTTTCAATAAAGTAAAAATAAGAGCATCACAACAAACCACAGCAAATACTCAAGACACACAGAGCTGCGCTCGGTAGTGCAGTGAAAGCACATCATAAGAATAATATGACTGAATAATAATAATAATAATAATAATAATAATAATAATAATAATAATAATAATAATAATAATAATAATAATAATAACAAAATACAAAGACCTGGAAATAGAGATAACTCGAATGTGGAATCTAAAAACAGAAACAATTCTTATCATAGTAGGTAGGTGCCTTAGGTATAATAAAAAAATATTCAGACAAATACATAACAAAAATATCAGGAC
>NC_068989.1:20614994-20621111 GCF_001194135.2 Octopus bimaculoides
TAATAATAATAATAGTAATAATAATAATAATAATAATAATAATAATAATAATAATAATAATAATAATAATAATAATAATAATAATAATAATAATAATAATAACAACAACAACCAACAATAATAATAATGATGATGATAATGGCAGGCATGATAGAGCAGCACAGTATATTCACTGGGTAATTTTCAAAAACTTGGACCTGCGCTATGATAAAAACTGGTGGGAACACAAACCACCTCCAGTGCTTGAAAATGATCACATTTCACTCCTCTGTAACTTTCCCGATCAAACTGACAGAAAGATAGGTGCGAATAAGCCAGGCATTATATTGAAGGACTTCAGACAAAAATCATGCCTCCTCATCGATATGATTGTCCCAATCGACATAAATGTATCTACCGAAAACTGAGCAAGTATAAAGATCTTGAAATAGAAATAGGCAAAATGTGTGACCTCAAGATTAAAACAATACTTGTTGTCATAGGTACCCTAGGAATGATAGCAAAAGAGGCTACCTAGCTCAGATACCAGGAAATCCAAAAATGGCAGAAATTCAAAGAATAATGCTCGTGGAAACTGCCCATATCCTATGTAAAATACTATCTATGTAACCTCAAATTGTAAAACAAACTTATAATTGTTTTATGTTTCCTTAAACATTCTCTAGAGCAATAGTTTGTGCAAAACCAAATATATGGCACCCTTGTCATAACACCAACTTGAACTTCTAACTTGTTGTCTCTTGCAGTCCCTGGGTGAGACTTAGAGTCAACTAGTACAAATACAAAGCAAAAGTCAAACGTATAATGATAATAATAATAATGAAGATGACGATGATGATGATGATGATGATGATGATGATGATGATGATGATGATGATGATGATGATGATGATAATAATAATAATAATAATAATAATAATAATAATAATAATAATAATAATAATAATCCTTTCTACACGAAGCATATGGCCTCAAATTTGCGGACATAATCTTTTCTTGTTTGAGCAGTAAGGAGCGCTGCGGTAGGCACCTTCTCTCAGCAATGATGCGACCGCCCTAACTACACCCTCTACCATCTTCTCTCTACCATCTTCCCTCTATCTTCCCTTATGTCCAATTTCTACCTCACTTTCATGTTTACAACCACTCCTAAGCATTCATCCTATCTTCCCTGTCGATCTGAATTAATTGTACTGAACTTGCTGTGTTAAATGTCTTCATCCCCTCCCCAGTTGATCACCTTTTCCCTTTCCATTTTTTTCTCTCTCTTTATCTTTCTCCCTTCTACTTTTTTTCTGTCAATGCCGGGTAGTGAGGAGAGTTGGGCGCCCACCACTCTTATAAAATACATCAATGGGCTGCACAAGACCGATTCCCTGACAGTCAAACCCAATTCTTTCGCCAAAACAAACGGAAGAAGAGTGGGAAAAGGCGTGTATCTGGCGCCTTCAAATAACCAGTGCTCCAGGTAAACTGTACTCGTTAGCCTTGGATGGCATGCAACCTAAGAAAAGGACCACTCTGAGTTCAAAACGAGGGGAGCAAGGCCTCTGCCACCTTGGCCCACTTCCGGTTGGTAGTAACTTAAAAACACACCTCATTTGTGAGTGAAAATGCAAGCAAAAAGATAGTTGATAAACGGTGTGAACGGGACTGGAACCAATGGTGAAAGTGCCACACTCGACAGGTGTCTTACTGTGCAGCAGGGAGGTCCCGGTCGTAACTCAGCCACTGCTAACCATGATACAAGATATAAGTGGAGTAAACCAGTAAATATAAGAGTTATGGAGTGTTACTACCGGAGCACCCCAGTGGATGCGAATGGTGTGCCTATCAGAGGGTACAGAAAACGAATGCACAGTGCACGGAAGGCAAGGGATCTGTTTGAAATTATTGAACAGTGATTAAGTGACCAAGGAAGAGCAATACGAAAGAATGGATGGTTAACAGAATTGGAGCTAGAAGCTACTAAAAGAAGGATATCGGGTGATGCTGGGAATGCGAGAAACGAAAGTGGTATACTGAAAGAGATGGACTATTGTTCGCAAGAATATGCCACCGTGAATTGTGAAAGAATTGAGATCAGTGATAATTCACACAATCAAGATCGATTAATGATAGGCAGGATTTTTGATCTATTAAATACGAAAGGAACAGAATTCATGGACGACTTTAAGAAGGCAAACTAATAGAGACTAAATCAAGAGACATTATAGTCAATAATGTATTGAAGCACATTGAAACAAAGAACATCACACAAACAAATAATCTTATCAAAGCTGCTAATAGGATTGTGATGGAAAGGATGGGATTGAGAACTACTGAGAACAGAACAGAGATGGATAGAAGAGGAAATAAACAACCTTGGTGGAAAAGGACAATTTCAGAAGCTATAAACTCCCTGAACAATGTAGTGTCAATACTTGACAGGAAAAGAAACGGAAAACTTAAGAATGAATGGAAATTCGAAAAAGTTAGGAAGAAATATGATGTAGATACAAAAGGCATGAATGTAGTAATTGAAGAACTGAAGCTGTGCATACTTGAAAAAAGAAAAAAGCAAAGCTAAACGGTTCGAATAACGGATTAAGCAATACTGGCCAAACAAATTGTTTAGAACCGACCAAAAAAGATTTTATTAAGAGATTAATGATGATAAAAGACGTGAAAGATTAGTCCCTGATGCTGATGAAAGTCGACTTTCCTGGGGTAAGATATAGAGCAAGCAAGAACAGCATAATACTACAGCTGAATGACTCTGCAGCTTAAAACAAAGAGGTTTTTTCCCCCAGCAAGAGACTATCCACTTCACAGAAGACAGTATAAGAAATATGAGTAAAAAGACAAGCAATTGGAAAGCAGCAGTACCTGGTGGTGTACAGGAATGTTAGATAAAAAAGTTCAGTAGTTGTCTTAAATTGATCGCAGAGCAATTTAATGCATTGGTTAATGGAGAAAAAGAAATCCCAGGCTGGTTGACAAAAGGACGAACGGTGTTGTGTCTGAAGGATGCATGAAAAAGAAATGCTGTTGACAATTACAGATCAATTTCTTGCCTCCCATTAATGTGGAAGTTACTGTCAGGAGGAATTTTTAAAATTTCTTGATGAGAACAAAAAGGCTGTAGAAGGAAATGCAGAAGTACCAAAGCTCAATTAGTGGTAATGTAAGAGTGTAAACGAAGACAAATCTGGGAATGGCCTGGATTGACTATCGCAAAGCTTATGATATGATTCCACGTCAAAGATAATCGAGTGCTTAGATCTGTTTTGAATTCCGAAGTTTGTAACGTGTTTCCTGAAGAGAAGTACCGTGGGGTGAGAAACTAAACTAACATCTTACGGAAAAAGCTTGGGCACCCTGGGTATCAGAAGAGGGATTTACCAACTAAAGTGAAAATCCCAAACAATCAGCCACCTCCTCTTCATGGATGATTTGAAACTGTAATGCAAAGATGAGACATAAGTGAGTGCCTTGGTAAACACGGTCCACTGATATTAGAATGGAATTTGGGTTCAATTTGGGTGGAATAATCTATTTAAAAAGAGGCAAGGTACAATCCCTAGAAGAGATAGAATAACTGTATAGAGACTTGATTAAACAAACTGAAACAGAAGGCTACAAATAAATTGGTATACTAGAGTTCAACGAGATAATAGAAAAGGAAATGAAAGAGCAAATGAGGGTGGACTATTTCCGACGACTGAGGTTTGTATTGCGTTCAAAATTGACTGGATGAAATAAAATCCAAGCCGTTAATACGTGCGCGGTAGCATCACTTCGGTAAGGAGCGGAAATTATAAAATGGCAAATGAGAGACGTGATGTAAATGGATAACAAGACCATAAAATGTTGACAGTACACGGAGCCTTCTACTCTAAGAGTGACACCGATAGGCTGTACTTGTCCAGAGGAAAGGGTGAGAGAGTTTTGATCAGATGCAAGGACTGTATCGAAGCAGAGAGGAAAATAACTTAGAGTGGTATATCAAAATGCCGTGGAGCCATTGTTCAAACATACAAAGAAGGCGGGCGTCATCGAAGCTGGAAACTGTGTAATGAAAGAAAAATTTAAGCAAGAAATGAACAAAAAGAAAAAAGAAAAAGCATGGAAGGAAAAAGAAAATGTACAGCCAGTTTGCAAGAAATGTGAACGTCAAGACAGATACAGAGGGCTGGAGGCTATGGAAGAGTAGGAGTGGTCTGAAGATAGAGACAGAAGCGCTCATATGTGCAGCTCAAGAACAAGTGTTAAGAACCAACTATGTGAAGTGCAGAATAGACAACACTACCGACAGCGACAAATGCAGAATATGTGACGAGAAGGGTGAAACAGTATGGCACATCGTTAGCGAATGCCCGAAATAGGCGCAACGCGAATACAAAATACATGATAATGTGGCAAGAATGATCTATTGGGAGCTCTGTAGAAATCTCGGCAATGATCCAGTGCAATCACATGATCAGACATCGGAAACCGGATACTGTGGTGAATAAAAAAGAAAGAACATGCGTGATAATCAACATAGCATGCCCCGGTGTCAATAGGATCAACGTGAAAGAAGAAAAAATAAGCAACTATGACGATTTGAAGTGGGAAATACGAAATTTGTGGTCAATGAGGAGAGTAGACGTGGTTCCAATAGTAATTGGTGCACGTGGAAGTATCAGCACTCAACTACTAACATGGCTAAAAAAAATTGGTACAAGTGTGAAGGTAGAACACCTACAAAAATCAGCATTGCTTGGAACTGCAAGAATTCTTCTCAGGGTTCTTGAAGCATGACCAGTAAACAAGGGTCACCTTAGTCTTCTGGCTGTGGACAGCTGACACTTTCCATCATACATAGCAAAATAAGCTGTGTGCTTTAATTACATAATAATAATAACGGTTTCAATTTTTGCCACAAGGGCAACAATTTTAAGGAAGGGATGAGTAGATTACATCAACCCCACTTTTCAACTGGCACTTATTTTATCAACCTCGAAAGGATGAAAGGCAAACTCGACTTCGGTGGAATTTGAACACGGGACGTGACGATAAACGAAATACCGCTAAGCATTTCGCCCGACGATGTAACGATTCTGCCAGCTCATCGCCTTACATGATACTACTACTACTACTACTACTACTACTACTACTACCACTACTACTACTACTAATAATAATAATAATAATAATAATAATAATAATAATAGTCAAGACGGAGAGCGAGATTCGATTGTAAGATATTTTATTAGTTGAACGATATTTCAATAGTACGTTTGTCTTTGTCAAGTTCAAATTAAGAAGTGTTAAAAATTCAAAATTACAGAAATTTAAACATAAAGTATGAACGAGAGCAACCAACGTTCACACGTTGATGGAATGACATCATCAGTTTTTAAGTTACAATTTTGTAACAGGCGAAAAGAAAAAGACAGAAAAAAAATAGAAAAAGGAAGACGAAAGAAAAAGGGAAAGAAAAAGAGAGAAAGAAGAATATTCAATCAAACAGTTTTGTATAAATTTGATGATATTCTCCTGTCATCTTATTCATTCCTCCACCCGCAAAGTGAAAGTGGGGCAGATTCAGGATATTTTCTGAGAATATGCACTTTTAAGTCTTCTTCAAAATTACAGCCGCTTGAAACGAAATGTTCAGCAAGTTCTGTCGTACTACTGTTATTGTGCCTGAATACATGCATTAACTTTACCAAGATTTCACAGGTATTACTTCAAAAGTTGGAAAGCTTAGCCTCTTTCTTACAAAACACACGCATGAAGTCATATCCATCTTGTTTCTTTCAAAACTTCAGAAAACAGGCCTGATGTATTTTCACGTATCTGTCATGCAAATCTTAATGAACTGCTAACAGATATAAAAGACATATAGATATTAGGTGCTTGTTATAGGACCAATGAAATGTTAAATTGATTTCGGTGGAATCTGAACAAAGTGGGCAGAGGTTTGCAAGAAAACCTTCAGACATTGTTTCCAAAACTCTAAATGCTCTGCTTATTAACCGCCTTGAAGTTATATGCATAAAATATGCTTCTTTTTTAGTTTTACTAATTCGAAATATTTTCTTTTATTGTGTATTGTGTATACGTAACTTAGTATTGTGTGTATATATA
>NC_068989.1:20621121-20621944 GCF_001194135.2 Octopus bimaculoides
AAAGAAAATAAACCTGGCATCTCATTTTAACAGATATATTTACCAAAATCACAGAAAAATATCTTGAAATACTAAAGAGTAAATTTATTCAATAAAATCGCGGTTGGATTCAACAACGCCTTCCAGACAGCTTCAGAATCTCCTGCAATTCTTCTGCACGGTCTCTCTGTTTAAGTTGGTGAATGTTGCCATAATCCTTGCTTTCAGTTCATCTTTGGTGTTACAAAATGCTTTGTTGGTATCTCGCTCAATTGTGCCCCACAAGGGTGTGGAGTCTGGAGAGTTAGGTGGTCAGTTGTTAGGGGTGATGTGACTGCATAAATTGTCTGACAACCATGACTGGGTTCTCCAGAGTCCTGTTGCCATACATAGGGTCTTCCAGCAGTCACCCTATTCACCCAGGACAGCACTACTGCTTTCAGGCACTTGATGTATGCCTCTGTGTTGAATCTGATCTGAGGCCATGTGGGAAGATGAATGGAGGCATAATTTTTGCCATCACTAGTGATCACTCCAAACACCATGATATTGACTGGATGTTTGATTTTTATCACTCCCGGTACATGTCCTCACATTGATACCCAAACACTCTAAAATGCTTGTATTGGAGCTTCCGGAGCGAATGCCATGCAGTACAGCATGTCGTTCTCAAATTTCTGGCAGAATGAATTGCGTCATGGTGCTGTTTTTGTCACAGACGGTCCCTAACGCACCCCACTATACTGTATAGTCTACAAAATCAAAAACCATGCACATGCGCGAAATAAAAAAATATGAAATGGTGACAATTTACCCATCGTACTCTGTATATATATATATATAT
>NC_068989.1:20622949-20623477 GCF_001194135.2 Octopus bimaculoides
AAGACAGTTAAACTAAGTGTTGCCAACGCAATTAAAATAATGTGTCAATTGACCACTTTATTCCGGTTGGTCTGCTTTTGTGAAATTATATCCACACATTTTCGAATTGGCAGCTCTCACAGTTGAATTTTTGAAAGATCGTTTACTATATTAACGGTGAAAATACTTGAGTTTTCCATTAATGGTATTTTAGAAGAATGATGTATTTTTAGTCTGGTAAACAGATTTATCAAAGTGAACTACAAACATAGGCAAACACATAAAGAGACACACTTAAATATAAATATACGCAAAGACGCACTCGAGCACAAACCAACATACAAACTCGCATTCTGATAACTAGAGACGATTACGCACACGTACGCACATGCACACACACAGATACACTAACACAATGTACAAAAGCACTCACGCACAAACGAAATCACGTTTGCACTTGCAAACATGCAGGCATCAACACACGAACATAAACGAATTCATACACACACACACACACACACACACACACACACACACACACACACACAC
>NC_068989.1:20623487-20625987 GCF_001194135.2 Octopus bimaculoides
CACACACACACACACACACACACACACACACACACACACACACACACAATCAAATAAATTCAGAGATACACGAATAGACACAAGCGCGCAAAGCACATGCAAAATACATGCAAATACAAACACACATAAACACACATGAATACAGACAGAGAAACACATGCACAGGACACAAAGAAACGCATTAACACACGCAAATACATATAAACACATGTGCACACAAGCACACATGCGCGTACTCATACACACACAGATATACGTACACACATAAAACGCAGACACGCACTGGCACGTGCAGACAGGCACGTGCAGACAGGCACACAATAAACCACACACAAAAGTATACATACAACCGCGCATCTCGACACAGAAAGGTACACAAAAACTCAAATGCACACACAAATACATAGATAAACATAGACTTCGTTGAAATACACCCCAAAACGCATATACACACAAATATCTACTCACGTATATTGATACCTAAGTACATACGTTTACACACAAATGCGTACGCAAACAAAGCACAAACATATGACAGGAGCACAAAATACACACAATACACGCACATTGTACCAAGCAAACATACACACAGCTGTAAACACCGATCTATACGTATATACCCAGACAAAGCAAATTCATCCACACATGCACACATGAACGCACATCCACTCATGCACACATACACGCACAGGAACGTTATGTTATGTAAGAATACTGTTTTGCTCCAAAGTCCATTAAAGTTTTACAACATTTCCGCTTCCTTTCACATGATATATATCATATAATTTGATTTGCTAATTTGTTATGTTGTTTCTCTATTTTTCTTGTCTTCCTTCTATTAACATGAGTTACATTTTCCGAAATAGTGTTTTAATATTAATGTACATTCAATTATATTGTATGCAATCACATAATATTTAATATCATTTGACATTGTCAATTTATTTTCTATTTTATCCTTCGTAACATTTCTTTCTACCATATTTGTATTTGAAGAAATAAACGTCATATTATGGCAGAAAGACGGCTATTTTGATTCAAAAGATTATTTACGGAAAACGATCTTTATTATTCTGGTTGGATTCTTTCTCTTGCGTTTCAATCGTCTTTTAGTATATTTTTGATTGCTTATAGGGGCATATATTCTGGATTGTTTACAAACTGAATACCCATATATAGATGCGGGTGTATACAGTGATGACGGCCTTATTGTTACCAGCAACCTGAATGGACATGAGTTCTGTAGTTTATTGCATTCTTCCAGCGTATATACTTAGATATTACAATTCATACGAACCATAGCAGTGTTAATGTTTTAGATATCTATTTAGATTTACAGTCTTTATCATAAGCCTAATGAAATGTTATCTTATATTAGTAAGGGATCCAATCACTCTCTGTATACTTAAGAACATAGTTATACGTATGTAAGCGAATATCCACCGTCGAATTTGGACGACTTTCGACAAAATCTATATGTACTATAGTGCTGCATTTAAGAATAATGTTAGCAGTGAGAATAACGCTGCAATATCACACAGAACTATAACTAGAAAGGTTATGTGGTTCAACCCTTTATTTTGTATGAATTTAAGACTAATGTACCTAGAGAATTTTAAAGTTTTGGTAACTAGGCATTTTCTAAGGGACCATAAGTATGATAGAATTTAAAAAAGAAGAACCCTAAAGGATTCTTCGCGTCATTCGGTACAAAATATATGCAGGCACGGCAAACCCAATGGTATAAAGGTGGCTATAAATGTAATTTCTAAGACTCTTGCGACTTCACTCTTAATAGTAATTGCCTGAGCATATGAGTTGGTTATAGAGCTAAGGTCCAGATAGATAATAGCCCTATATATAAAACTAATGCAAAGAGCCCCAGAAAATAACTCCAAAACGAGATTTTATAAACGCAATTCATTTAAAGAATTGGAAAAAAGGTCACCAAGTTTATTTAAACATATACAGCGCTTAAAAGAAACTGGTTCTTTCTTTTAATTGGTTCTTTTCTTTTAACAATGGTCGATATTGGAAAAAGTAAATCCATACAAACATGGATCTTGCAGTTATTTTATAAAATGATTTTAGCCCTTAGTGCTTAAAGAAAACATATTTTAAGATAAATCTGTATTGAATCGTAAATCTGAAATTTTCAGAGGATGTAAACATTCCTCAAAGTTTCTGATTTAGAAATGTTTGCCACTGAAAAATTAGCATTTCCATTATTTGCTATTTTTAGCATAACTTTGAAAAGAAAAGAATTCTTCTTTTTATATGGATATTTATTGGCCAGGATATATGTTTCACACATGTTCAAGATATATTTTATACTATTTTAAGACTTACGTTCTATTATTATTCATATTTTGAATTGACTGGACGGATTTTTTTTACACATATATGTACATATATACATGCATGCATACATACATACATAAATGCATGCATACATACATACATGCATACATACATGCATGCATACATACATACATACATT
>NC_068989.1:20627987-20631373 GCF_001194135.2 Octopus bimaculoides
TATATATATATATATATATATATATATATATATATGCATATATATATGGAAAATGTATAAACAAGCGATATAACGTATACTGAATGTAAAACAAAGGGGAGACAAGCAGAAAGTTCATAATTCTTCATCAATTATCGACTGGTCCCTTAGCTAACCAGTCACAAATTCTGTCTTTCTCTTCTCCATCGTTCAAAAGAATTTCTAGACGTTACGCACTATTCTCGTCTTCTTGGTCCCAAGGCCCATATTTTGTTAGACTGTTTGTCTTCGTCCACCGTCCTAGATCACACTCTGTGCCGTTATGCTTGTTTTGTCTTGTTTTCTTTGCTCTTGTCTCTAATTCTCCGCAAGAAAAAAAAAATTGCCTTGCGGGCACTGCCAATTGCGAAGCGTTCAGTCTTATCGTTAAAGGTGCGAGATTGAAAAGTACCCTTGGTCTATAACTAATGAAGAATTATGGACTTTCTGTTTTTCTCACATTTGTTTTAAATTCAGTATACGCTATGTCGTTTTTTTATACATTTTTTTCTTTTATCAAGTAATGGAATGCAACACACATCGAATTTGTACTAACAAGTACGTTATATATATATATATATATATTCTTTTATTCTTTTCTTTTATTTATATGACTCATTTGACTGCAACCATCCTGAAGCTCCGCCTTTAGTCGAGCAAATCGACACCAGAACTTATTCTTTGCAAGCGTAATACTTATTCTATCGGTGACTTTTCCCGAACCGCTAGATTACGGGGACCTAAGCACACCATCATCGGTTGTCAAGCGATGTTGGAGGACAAACACAGACACAGCAACGCACACACTCACACACGCATACACACACACACACACACACACACACACACACACAAACAAACAAACAAACAAACAAGCACATATATATATACATATATATATACATACGACGGGTTCCTTTCCTGTTTCCGCCTACCAAATCCACTCACAAGGCTTTAGTCGGCTCGAGGCTAGGCTATAGTAGAAGACACTTGCCCAAGTTACCACACAGTGGGACTGAACCCAGAACCATGTGGTTGGTAAGCAAGCTACTTACCAAACAGCCACTATATACACATACGTGGCCTGATCAATAAGTATCCGGACTGTTGCCATAGTAACGACGCTTAGAAGGAACATGTGTAACGTGTGATCGTCGCATTGACGATGACACAGAAAGTTTAGCAGAAAACCTCATCGAATTTTGCCAAAACATTGCCGATACCTGCGCAAAGACCTACACAAAGTTTTCAAAAATTTTCATTGCTCTCGACGCAATCAAGATCTTGTGCAACTCAAACCCGAGTACTTTTTGGTCAGTTGAAAGTAGTTTTGGCACAAACTTGGTAGACACGCGTCTCATACCCGAATCTTCAGTGATAATGGGCTGAACTGACCAGTAACTAATCTGCATATCCTCTAATAACTCACCGATGGAGATTCGATGATTCCCCCTTAGAGCTGCACGCACATTTGCAACGTTTTTCTCAGTTCTGCTGGTTGCGGGTTTCTATCGATATTTTTCAGCCATCTTGGAAACGTTTGAACCACTCGTACACTTGTGTGCGGCTAATACACTCCACAACGTATACTTTCTGCAATTTTGTGTAGGCCTCTCAGCAGGTATCGCCATGACAACTTTCTCTGCCATGGTCAATGTGACGATCACACGCTACACACGTTCTTTCCAAGTACTACTGTAAACAGCGGAAGTGAGCTAGAAAGTTAAAACTTAGCGCGCATGCACAGTAGATTTGAAGATCAGTTTTGCCAAACGACTTCACTCTGTTTGCTTTAGCTTCATTACTATGGCAACAGTCCGGATACTTATTGATCTTGTTTGTCTATGTGTGCATATATATATACATACACATGCATACACACATATATACATACATATATATATTCTTTTATTACTCTAATTATTTCAGTCATTTGACTGGGGCCATGCTGGAGCACCGCCTTTTAGTCGAAGAAATCGATCCTTGATCTTATTCTTTGTAAGCCTAGTACTTATGCTATCGGTCTCTTGTGCCGAACTTCTAAGTTATGGGGGCGTAAACGCACCAACATCGGTTGTCAAGCGATGAAGGGGGGACAAACACAGACACATAGATACATATAGAAAGTCACATGCACTGAAACACACACACATACATACACGACTGGTTTTTTTCAGTTTCAGTCTACCAAATCCACTGACGAGGCTTTGGTCGGCCCGAGGCTATAGTAGACGCCACTTACCCAACGTGCCGTGCAGTGGGACTGAATCCAGAACGACGTGTTTGGAAAGCAAGCTTCTTATCACGTAGCAACTCCTGCGCCTATATATATATATATATATATATATATATATATATATATATATATATATATATATATATATTCAAAAAAGAAAAACGACAAAAAACAACAACGTGAGGACGTGATACAGATTGTGTTACTGGACGCTCGGGAAAAGAAAGAAAGAGAATTTGATGTTTCGAGCGGAGCTCTTCGTCAGAAACATAGGACAGTCCAAAGAAGGGAAGACGGAGGAAGAAAAAATCGCCAACGATATCCACGAGGTTACATTGTGACATACATACATACATACATACATACATACATATATATGTACACTGACATGCTAAAGTGAACCTTAAGTAAACACTTGAATTATCTCTCAATCTTCCTTTTATTTTACACTCCTGTTCTCATATAAGTCTTCCCTAAAGCAACATAAATATTAACTAGGTCTATAACAGTAACAAGAGCCATAATATGGTAGAAATAAACAGAAAACAAGTTATTGACATGTTGACTATTTCATCACACGTTTCAATAAACAATCATTTATAGACGATTATGGTGTATAAATACAAAAATCTAATCGATCGTAATTGGTAAACTTCGACGTCTAAGTAATGGTTCAAATTTGATTAATCAATGATCTGATCTTCACCTAATGATATAGATCACAAGGTAAGCTGGTTAAATGGGTCAAGTTGTTTATTGTTCGATTTTTAGTAAAAACAATATGAAGTGTACATAAACGTACACTTGCATAAGTATACACATGCCAATACAAGTACGTACGCTGATATAAACAAGTATGTGCATACATATATAAGTTGGTGTATTACTATATATAGATACACACACACACGCACGTGCATATATATACATGACTAATTGAACAAAATACGCGTGGCTGTGTGGTAAGAAGCTTGCTTCACAACTACAAGGTTGCCAGTTTAGTCCCATTGTGTGGCATCTCAGGTAAGTGTCTTCTATTGCAGCATAGTGAGTGGATTTGGTGGACGGAAACTGAAAGAAACCCATTGCATATATATATATATATATATATATATATATATATATATATATA
>NC_068989.1:20631576-20638121 GCF_001194135.2 Octopus bimaculoides
TGTGTGTGTGTGTGTATGTATTATGTTTGTGTGTGTGTCTGTGTTTGCCCCCCACCATCACTTGACAACCGATGTTGGTGTGTTCACGTCCCCGTAACTTAGCGGTTCGGCAAAAGAGAACGATAGATTAAGTACTGGGCTTACAAAAATATGTACTGGGGTCGCTTTGTTCGACTAAATGCGGTGATTCAGCATGGCCGCAGTCAAATGACTGAAACAAATAAAAGAAAAAGATATAAAAATAAACTATGGGCTAGGAAGAAGGACACAAGGGATTGTTTTGATATACCCATGGATGCCCCAGACTCTGCACAAGTAACAGATTTAGTAGGAATATACTTATTATCTGAACTTGGATTAGAACACATTAACATAGAAGGAGGACTTTATAGGGACAACCTACTCCTTATAACTAAAAACTGCACTAATAGATCATTAGAAAACATAAACAAAAAACTATACAAATTCTTTAAGAATTATGGTTTAGATATATTTATACAGAAAGAGCATTCTGCGGTTAACTACCTAGACACAAACCTAAACTTAGTAACTAATAAGACCCAGCCATTCCATAAGTAAAACAAGAACCTTAAGTACATTAATGCCCATTGCAACCATCCTAGCTCAGTCAGAAAAGCACTAATAGACAATATAAGTAAAAGAATTTCTATGGTATCCTCGGATACAGATACTTTCAATAAACATACCCCTTACTATAATAGTGCATTAAAAGAAGCAGAATATTATTCATAGTTTAAATTCTTTAATAATTACGGACCCAATAATAATACTAGCAAGCATCCTAACGCTCAGACCAACTATGGAAGTAATAGCAAAGATAATAATAAACAAGATAAAGAAATAAAGATAAAGACAATATATGTATAAGTAAAAATAATAATAATGATTATAGTAAGGATAATACCCAAAATATTTCGAATAAAAATAAGCATAGTTATTATTTTACAATTTACTAAAAGTATAGACGATAGTATTATAGAATATTTATGAATATTTTTAAAATCACAATAATTGTAACATTAATAATAATAATAAAAATAAACATAACAAGGAAATTATATGGTTAATTATCCCTTATGGGGATAAAATCAAAACTAATTTAAATGAAGAAATTCTGAACATAATAGAAGTATTCTTTAAAAAGAACAAAACGTACTCGAAAATATTCTTCGACAAAACTATCAGAGTTGGCTATTCTACGACAAGGAATGTAAGTAATATTATATCCCCAGTAAACAATTTCAAATTAAACAAATTCTATAATAACAATTTAACTAATATTAACATTACCTACGCAAGGACTATCACAAGCAATAAACATAACCGTATTTTAAATAAATGCACATGTAAGGACAAATCCAAATGTAGGCAATAATAATTGCAACCTAGATAACGTAATTTATAAATGTATAGTAACCTATAATAATAATAATAAGCAGAAGAAGAAAGAATATATTGGATCCACAGCGAATGAAATTAAAAGAATTTCCCAGCATTATCAGTCTTTCAAAAATCGCAAATTAATAAATTCGACAGGTCTAAGTAAATACATATGGGAGTTGAAATCTAATAAAATAGAATACATCCTTAACTGGAATATCATTTGTAGAGCGAAGTCATATAGAATAGGTAATAAAACGTGTTTATTATGCACAACAGAGTTTATGAAAATACTCCAGTCGAAAGAGTTATTACTGAACAGTATTGAAGAGAGAAGAACAAAATGCCGACATAGGAATATCTATACGTATAATAAAATGAAAAATATATAAATTATACCCCCTCCGCCAGAATTTCATCTCTTACACAATTATGTGGAAGATAGGTAACTGAAGTTATAATAGAATTTATAGTAGTATTAGATACGGATATACCACGAACCAATAATCTATTAAACAATATTACCTTAAAAGGAATAGGCAGGCCACATTTATCTAACATAAATCTCTAAATCTTAAACACTATAAAAAATATCCAGTTATAGCTAGAATTAAAAGTATAACATTTCTTGTTATTATCTCCTCTTGAATTCAACCTCTCTAATATTTATAACTTCAAAGGCAATTTATAGAAAGAGAAGGAAGGGGAAGAAAGAAGTTAGCAGAAAATTAAAAGTGGAGAAATATAGTGCGATAGGTGAATAAGAATAAAGGTTAAAGGCGTGGAAATAGATATATATGGTGGAAGTGAAAAACCAGCGCTAGTGTCGTAAACATTATCCGGTTCGTTGCGGTATAGCATTTGGGGATGATATACCCTCATAACACTGGGCATTAGAACACCTGTAAAACAATGAGTCGTCCCCCAAGAGCTATAACGCAGCGAACCGGCGAACAAAGAAAACACATGCACTGAATATGTGCGCTCGATGATACACACCCGCATACACACACACACAACGCACACACGCACACACGCACAGACACGCACAGACACGCACAGACACGCACACATATATAAATAGCTATACGCACGCATGCATATATAAATGGATATATTGCAAATAGGCGCAGATTTGGATTGGAGGTTAGAAATCTGATTCCCAACCACATGGTTCCAGGTTCAGTCACAGCGTGTGGTACTTTGGACAAATGCCTTCTACTATAGCCTTTTAGTAGACGGAAACTGAAAGAAGTTCGTCATATATATATGTATATATATATATATATGTATATATGTGTGTGTGCGTTTGTACCCTTCTCTCCGCTTGACAATCAGTGTTGGTTTGTTTACACCCTCGTAGAACATTGGTTCCGCAAGAGAGACCGATAGAATACTATACTTAAAAAGTGTACTGACATCGGTCTGTTCGACTAAAACCTCCTGAAGGCGTGCCCCAGCAGGGCCGCAGTCTAATGACTTCAACAAGTAAAAGAAAGATAAGAGACAGAATTCAGAGGTAAGTGATGTTTGATCATTGCTAGGACGATCATGACTTCGGATATATTTGAGTTATACGAGACCTCATCATTTAAACACAACCTAAACAACATTGTCATGTCTCAGAATGATTAGAGAGGCTATAGTTTTTTCATAGAAGACACATGTATACGATTTAAAATAAGGAGAAAATACTAAGCGATACTAGCAGTATGGAACATATATTAAAGTGAATAATATTAATGTAGTTTTACGTAGTGAAACAAAAACTTTAATAACTTTAGACTGGGGTTTATGTCATGAAAACAGGTATAATTTTCTTAATGATTGATTCCCTGTGTTTTGTATTCTAACGTTAAAATACGCATCGATGTAAGCAAATGATGTCATCCTAGCTGTGGAAAATAAGTCGAATCTTCATCTAATCATGTTGTCCTAGATAAAACGGCAGGTGAGAGAAAGTGGGGATGGTTATGGTTGGAATGCTTTTGAATGTGGATCACCTCGATCAGGGTTTATTTGGAGCAAAACGTCAAAAAGAACAACAATAAACACTGTGTTGATTGATATGTTAATGAATAATTCATGAAAGAAACTCATCTAACAGATCTTTGGCCTTTGTCAAAACGTGTTTCTGAATGAATATTATAATATGTTGTTTGGTTAAGAAATTCGTTTTCCAGCCATGTGGTTTTAGGGTCATTCCAACTGCACGGCACCTTGGGTTTTTGTCTTTTTCCAGAACCTCGGTTCTCAATATTATGGGTGAAATTTGCAATACAGAAAGGTGTCAAAGGGCTTCGGAGGGTGCAATAAGACGATGGGACGTAGCTATATGGACGCTGGCTATTTGATCTGTTGACGGGACATTCAATCCTTTTTGGCGGCAATACATTTTGGCGTTGGTGATAATCACACAGAAACGCGCGCGCACACGCACACACACACACACACACACACACACGCACACACACACACACACACACACAAATACACATACACACACACAAGCACACACACGTTTGCGCGTGCAGTGATATACATATACAAATAGAGTGAGAGAGAGAAAAAGAGAGAGACATTACATGCACATACAAACTTGATACTCACACACAAAGAGGGAGAGAGAGAGAGAGAGAGAGAGAGAGGGGGTAGAAGATGGCGGTGACACCAAAACAATTGCACCATGCCTACCGCAGGGTCCGTTCCTCTTCGTGGGTGGTAGATTTTAATCCTCGCCTGATTGACACAACTACAGAACTACCGCTGCCCTTGGTATCCATAACGGACCCACTCTTTTGAAAGCACACGGTCCAAGTCACTGGTCTGAGAATAGCTTCTCTTTTTAACGCCGGTGTCGGATGTCCTAGAAAGAGACTTGAATATAGAACTTCCTCCACGTCTGATCAAGATGTGGATGTCTAACGTAAGAATAAGACCTCGGATTTAGAAGAACGATATAATAAATATTATTATCACTTGTTTGTAAGTGGATGAAAGGCAAAGTTAACTGCGGCGGAATTTAAACTCAAAAGTTAAAACGTAAGGCATTTAACAAGATGATCTAATAAGTCAGCAAATCGACTGCCATTTCTTCAGAAAGTTGTTATATAAATTAATGTCACTGCCGATATGAGCAAAAATGTGTGTGATGAAGATTAATAACATTGATATTAAATGTCTTGAAAATGGAAAAGGATGCAATAATTATCTTATCTAATTAAGAAATATTAGAATTCATTTTAATTTCAAAGTTCAGTTTCAGATCTACGATGAAATACACGCTGCATTATCAAAAAATATATGTATACTCTATTCCAAAATGACAAACAATAAATGAATAAAGTTTTGCATCGGCTTTTCAAAAACTGTATATCTAAAACCACATTATCTACTGTGTTACTTGATTTTAAAGGTTCGGGTGTCATTTTGAAAAGAAATTTGTTTGCTATTTATGACGTGTAAAGTGACTGGGTAAAAGCTCTTCAGTTGGTTAGGAAAGAAACATCTGGCCTTGTTATGCTGTCAGCAAAAGTTTGTGTATTTCTTGACAAGTAGAAAGAAAAAAATGTTTAAAGACAGGCTACTTGTCATTTGTCATAGAATGATAGTTATTATTCAATAGAAGATGGGAAACTGAAATTCATCAATAGATACGTCATGAAGGTCACGGATATGATAAAATATGAGCGGATGTATTTGTAGTAGTGTTTTAAAAAGAACCATTGTGAAGTTGAGATAAATTGACAATATGTTATATATATATATGCTATTTGTAAGCTTTACATCTACCCAAAAACCTTTTCTAAACATCAAATCACAAGATGAAACATTTTCGATACTAACAACAACATGACATGTCAGAATAACAAACCCTACCTTCTAGATAAAAGCGGCAAATACTCTAAATAGCAATAGCAAAGAGAAAAGAAATCGACCAGCTAAAACATATTACCTATTTACATTCTTATGTGAACGTCTAAAAAAATTTCCATTACAACAAGTTGACACACCCAATTACAAAGATTTTAAATACTAGACTTTGTCAAAGCAAAGGATTAAATCCAAAAACTAGTGTCGCAACCTGTGCCTGCCTAACAAAATGAACTCACCTAAACATGCACACTTGCTTACATGAATAAATTCTATACAGTAACGTAACCCCAAATTTAATCAATAAAAATTCCTCCAAAACACATTTCCATAACACCCGGCTATAAAAACCTAATTACCACTCCACCCAAACCTAATCCGCCATGTGAGATTTTAATTCGACAAAGACAAACCCAAGATTATATTCAATGAATCGCGATCTGACGATGGTTTAACTGGCCAATGCTTCGATATGACTGTCAATATTTTTGTTTAAGAAAAATAAATTTGTACTCTACAAAAGTCTAGGATAAACCAACAGATTTTATATATATGTATATATATGTGTATATATATCTATATATTTACATTAATACATGCTTATATATTTATATACATATACATATTTATATGCATATATATGTATATACATATGTATGTCTCTATATATCTTTATATAATATATATATATATATATATATGTGTGTGCGTGTGTGTGTGTGTGTGTGTGTGTGTGTGTGTGTGTGTGTGTGTGTGTGTGTTTAAATTGTTTCAGCTTCAAAGCTGTGGGCATGCTGGGGCACCACCGTTATATATTGTTATATTTCAGGATGGTCATTTTTGGGGGGCGGGGTAGCAAATAAACACGTGCTATATATTCGTTCTTCGCTCATTTATTATTGTTCTTATTTTATCTTATGTTCATTGTCTGAAATCTTTTGCACGCATATGGGTTTTCTTCAGCTACCCTTTCTATCTGCGTGTGTCCTCCTGCTCCACCTAGTCCAGAGAATAGACTGGGCGGAGCAGTAGGATACACGTGGATCGAAAGGGCCACCGAAGAAGTCACAGATGTGTGGCAAAAGATTTCCAGAAAGTACAACAAAAAATGAAAAACGAATACATAGTGCATGTGTTTATTTGGCAAAAAAAAAAATGCCATTCCGAAATATAGCAATACCTGTTTCATCACACGGTTTCACATCAGGAACTTTACGAAACAAATTCATAAACGTGATATACTATATATATATATATATATATATATATAT
>NC_068989.1:20638562-20639807 GCF_001194135.2 Octopus bimaculoides
ATATATATATATATATATATAGTAAGAGGCGAGATATAATATCCAAGCAGATACCGAATTTCCCTGAGTAATATGCCAAAGCTTGTTCCCTCAGATGGTTTGTTTTTGGGTAAACTTCCTTTAGGTGCCATTCGTCGTTGTTACAGTTTATTCTTTGGCTACTTAGAATGTAAAGTACAATACTGATAATAAGGAGAATGAAGAATTTGAACATTCAAACTTTGTGTTTATTTCCAGTTAGTTTATTCATAATAATTGTCCGACATATGTTTCAATCGTACTAACTACATATTGTTGCCTATTTATATGCAGTGATTTATGCACTATAAGCACGATCTCCTTATGGCATATATGAATCTGAATTAGGCTTGGTAGTATATATATATAAGAATAAATGTACGATACGAACCTTTTCCTATGAAGTTTTTGTATCGAGTGTGTAAGAGCTTTTGCTTATAATCTGTTTAGATGAAGTTTGTTTTAGTTGTGATGTTGATTATTTCCGCTTTAGTGTCGGTTTGAGAACTTTTGTAAAATATTACTCCATTAACTTTCGTAGTTGCTTATTGTCTTCCTTTAGTTTGAAAACGGAAATATTTTGGATTTTCCATTATCACAAATATCTAGATGCTTACTACCTGGTACATTTCTAAGAGGTTAAATCTTAAGTTGTTGTTTACGAACTCTGACACGGCAAATTGATTTTAATTCAGCTTGGTGATGTAACTTTCATTGCATTGTGGGCATGTGATGCAGTAGAAGAGATCTTTCATTCTCATTTCATGTTTGCATTAACTTACATTTCCTGCCCATTCTTCAATCTTTTGGTTGTTCCCAGTTCAATTATTCCACACGTCTCACAGATGGATAGATAGATAACTGTATACATATGCATATCTATTTATATTACTCTGTCTACTAAATTTGTCTGTCTACTGATCTGTCTACCTGTCTGTCTGTCTATCTCTGATTTTGTATATATATATATATATATATATATATATATATACCCTCTCTCTCTTTTACTCTTTTACTTGTTTCAGTCATTTGACTGTGGCCATGTTGAGCACCGCCTTTAGTCGAGCAAATCGACTCCAGGACTTATTCTTTGGAAGCCTAGTACTTATTCTATCGGTCTCTATCGGCGACACTAAGTTACGGGGACGTAAACACACCAGCATCGGTTGTCAAGCGATGGTGGGGGGACAAACACAGACACACAAACACACATACATACATAAGATC
>NC_068989.1:20640093-20641518 GCF_001194135.2 Octopus bimaculoides
ATATATATATATATATATATATATATATAAATTCAAATTACGATAAACGTAAACAAACAAACGAAGTTTGCTTTTAGAAGTGTTGAGATGTCTTAGAAAGTTAAAGAAGTGATTTTAAGTTCTCAATCACAGAATAATGCTAATAATATAGCCTGAACAGGATAAACTACCGCTATTTTGCAGAAAAAGTGTAGGCGGTCAACGCATATGTATATAAAGTTTTTTTACCACTGTAACATGGCAATTCTAAAAAGAACTATGCTACTACATTTTAACCCCAGGAAAACATATTTTCCTACTGGTTAACAACACACAACCTGTGTCCGATATAGTGTGATTAAGAGAGCGAATCATTCCTCTCCGGCTTGGGAAGACCAGTAGATCAACATATCGAACATAGAGTGTGTGTCATTAACCAGCTGGAAAATACGTTTTCCTGGTGCTAAAATGTAGTAACAGTTCTTTATAGAACATCCATGTTATAGTGGCAAAAAAATGTAACTGTCTAGTATTGTTACTACTTGTATCTCATTTAGAGATTTTAGACCTAGCTATTTTGTTCATATGTGTGTGTGTGTATGTATGTATGTATGTATGTATGTATGTATGTATGTATATATATATATATATATATATATATATATATATATATATATATATGTATAAGAATAATGGAGATGGAGACAAACGTTCAAGATGTTATTTAAATCATTTATATCACATCACCAACAAATGTTTCGATAGATGCATTAAAATAAATCCGAGAGGAAGAATAATTTGGAAAATACATCAATCTCATCAGAGAGGATGTAAACGCACATCATATCGGAATTGGATTCTCTAACAGCAATAAACTCCTGCATATTATATCCTTCGATAACAACTATATTCTTAAAGGTAAAAGGGTTTCACTTCTAAACTATAAAAACCATAATAATAATAATGATAATTTCTCTTTAAATAATAGTATCAAAGGCAATATTGCTTGTAATTGTGGTACGAATAAAACTTACGTTCTTAACGGAAATTGCAGAATTAAAAACGTAATTTATCACTGTAAAATTTCTGCAGGAGCTAAAGAATATTTTTATATTGGCATTTCATGAACGTCCCATAGAAGTCCTCCAAAGTGTCTTACTTCAGCCTGAAATAAAAATGTTGGAAGATCAGCTTATTAATTAGATAGGAATGATATAATAAAATTACAAAAATTTGGGTTAGTTAGAACTGCCTCTCCTGAAATAGTATGCACCTCGTGTATATATACGTCTACACACACACACACACACACACGCACACACACACACACACGCACACACACACATACACACACACATATATATATATATATATATATATATAAAATTTATTAGTAAGGGTAAAAATTAATATTAATCAATTAAAACCAGTGGTCTAGCATATTAA
>NC_068989.1:20643664-20645609 GCF_001194135.2 Octopus bimaculoides
TATATTTATACATATGTATATATATGTGTGTGAGTGTTTGTGTGAATGTATGTATGTATGTATGTATGTATGTATGTGTGTATGTATGTATGCATTTATGTATGACTCAAATTCAAACTAGAAAACAGTGAGCTACCACTGGATGTAAGACCAAAGAGATAGGAAGCAAAACGTTGTTCTAAAAATGTAAAGCAGAGAATGCTACCCTGGGTTTAGAGAACAATGTGTTTTGAAATAGAAAGTTCGCAATAGCATGTGTGTATGTTCGTGCTTGAGTGTGTGTGTATGTGTGTATGTGTGTGGGTGGGGTGTAAGTGTCGCTTATGCAGTGTACGGAAGGAAACTTGATTAATTTAGGAAGAAAGAAAGAAATCTGAATAAATACTTGATTAGAATAACAGAATAACCACATCATTCTGGAAAATGCCTTTTTCAAGTTCTGATATAACCCCCTTTACATATGTCGTTTAGTTTCCTGGAACATAAGATCCACCATTGATATTCACGATCTAATTGCAGCAAGAAAAATATGGAAGAAATTAAGATGGATAGAATTCATATTACGTGCAAGCAGATTTCGAACAGAAAACAAAGGCATCAATTTGTCATTTTCTGTTCAGATATACAATAACTGCTGAGTGTAAATAACGTTACTGAAAGACAATTAAGAAAATGTAACGTTGCTACTTTTGCTGACATTCTTAACGAGTTCCTAAGTGGCCGTTGCTGTGTAACGTTGATGTGAAGGTTATTGTTGTTACTGTTATTGTTCAGCGTCTGTCCAATCCTAATCAGGTAGGTGTACGATAATCCCTCGACTATTGCGGGTGCTATGTTCGAAAACACCCCGCGATAGATGAAAATCTGCGAAGTAGAAACAGTGCTGTACTGTATATTTTTTATCATTATTTTTATAATTTGTATATATTTATTTTATTCTAAATGCAAAACAACACCACGGAGGAATCGACGTAAGCTTAAATAATAAACCAAGATAGGTGAAGTGTGATAAATGAACGGTAATAAGGCGAGGGATTACTGTATAATCAAAAAGGCTTTAGCTGTGACAGTTCGGACATCTTGTTTTTCAGGTATAGATATATTGAATCAAAAGGATGTCAGGTCCGTCCCGAGCCTCAGGCTCATAAGGCCGGCTAAGTGAACTGGAGCAACATGACATGAAGTGTTTTCCTCAAGAACTCATCCGTCCAGGAATCGAAGACACAACCTTACGATCATGAGTGCAACATGCTAACCACTAAACCACACGCCTTCATATAGAAATATAGACATAGTACCTATATCTAGCAATACATTTATCTTTTGTGACATTCCTTTTTAAAGTGAGTAGCAGGTAATGTTTGTGAGATATTCCTGTTAGTTCTATAAATCAATCGAATATGTATTGGCTTCGGCGCTGATCCGGTTAGCTCTAGTTTCCAGTTGAGCTGTCTTTAGCGAAAGCAAGTTTGGATAATAATTTAGGACTCTGATGGTGGGTCAATGGTCTTGGGAGAGAGTTTGTGGTTAGCAGTTAAGTTGGTTCTGTGCCGACGAAGAGAAACAACCCTGGAACCGTGCTGTCCACAGATACTGCTTTGTGCTGGGTGGGGGTGGGGTGTTAAACTCCCCTGTTCGAAAATATAAGGACACAGATTGTGTGTCGTATAGCCAGCTGGAGACGATGTCTCCTGGAGCTGAACAACAGTAGCATTCGTGCTCATTGTGACTGCCACATTAGATTGGCAAATAACCTTTACTTTAAAGTACTACTACTGAATATTTTTCGTTGAGAGATTTAGGAACAATAATATTTCCCCACCTCTCTCTCTCTCTCTCTCTCTCTATATATATATATATATATATATATACATATACATATATATTGACGACGCGTTCGCATAATTTCCATTTACTAATTTTCTCTCTCTCATAAGATAGAAAA
>NC_068989.1:20646670-20653930 GCF_001194135.2 Octopus bimaculoides
TGTGTGTGTGTGTGTGTGTGTGTGTGTGTGTGTGTGTGAGAGAGAGAGAGAGAGAGAGAGAGAGAGAGAGAGAGAGAGATTGGAGGAAAAGAGAACTTATATGCTTTCGAATATTGAAATTTCTTTGAACATTACCTCCAACAGCGGCATCAGCATCTTCATTGTTGTCGTTATCTTCATGTTGATAGTGAGTCATCTTCATCACCATTTTCATCACCATCCTCATTATCATCATCATCACCGTCACAATAATGATCAATCAAAAATCGTCGTCATCGTCACAATCAACATCATCAACACTACTATCACTAACATGATGCCTCTCCTTCTTCTTCTCCTCCTCACATGGGGCAGACAGACAGCAAAATTTTTGCTTGAAGAACACTTTGGCCATCCATCCATCCACCCATCCATCCATCCATCCATCCATCCATCCATCTTTACGGATCACTGTTTTTGGGAGAGTCGTAAGGGCAGATTCTTCTTAAGATGCTATCAGAAGCCATCATCATTAGATTTTTCCGGTAGGAAGCCCAAGTTTCCTGAAAATATAACTAACTAAAACAAAGGATATTATCCAACCATCTCATTTTCGGTCTACCCTAGGTCTCCTTTCGGTTGGTTTGACTTGAAGGATCCATCTTTCAATACTTTCCTGTGACATTCTAGTTCCATGTTCATAGCACCGGAGCTGTGACCTCTCAATGCGGAAAAGTCGTGGTTGGACCTGGTGAAACTGCCAGATCTCCGAGCAATGTATCCCTGTTGAGTACCCTTATTCCAGAGATCCTTCGGAAGAACCCCATTTTGACTGCTTGTATTCGTGGACATTACACACGCTTTCGGTCATTACCTAACATTAAGAAAAATAAAAGCTGGATATGGTTCTGGAAGAGTTCAGGGGATAATTAAACGTTTACTATCCAGGAATATCTTAAAGCTATATGACAAGAATGGTGTGGAATTGGAGACCCGTGGTAAAATTATAGAAGTGTTTAGAAATAATGTCAGAACGGAATTTGGTATTTCCCAGTGTGAAAGCGTTGTGATGAAGAAAAGGAAATACCATAAAAGTAATGTTACGGAAGATTGATATAAGTATCCAGGAGTCTTGGGAGCTGGTGATATAATTGGTAGAACAAAAAAATAAAGATAAGTGTAAGAAGAATACTAAAGTCAAAAACCAAGTGCATAAGTACTGTTACTACCATAAACTCAAGAACCATATCCCTCATCTGTTACAGTGCCGAGTAAAGTGTTAGGAAAAATGCCAGATTGGAAGGGCCTAGGACCAGATTTAGTTCAAGGGTACTGGTTAAAGAAATTTAGTAAATTACATGGGATACTGTGGAAGCAACTTCGGGACTGCCTGAATAGAAGAGTAATATCAGATTGGATGACCTGAGGGAGAACAGTTCTTCTTACGAAAGACAAAATCAAGGGTGATACAGCTAGCAATTATTGACAAATCACTTGCTTACCATTAGGGTGGAAGCTGTTAACAGGAATGCTCTCAGAAAGCATTTACGAGCACCTTGACAGCCAGAATTTGCTGCCCGAAGAGCAAAAAGGTTGCAAGAAGAGGACAAGAGGAACTCATGATCTATTATACATAGACAAAGCAGTTCTAAATGAAGTAATATCTAGAAGGAAAAATTTAGCAATAGCATGGATAGATTATAAGAAAGCCTATGAAATGACCTCATACTCATGAATGTGTGAATGTTTGAGTATATTCAGAATTGCAGACAACATATAAAAATTTTTCCAATTCTATTTATATAAAATAGCGGAGTTAATTCTGTTTCTATGTCTAAAAGTTTGAGAGTTATGTGCGTCTGATTTTAAATATATCTCCGTGATGCCTATATACTTTTCTTCAGTGGATCCAGTAGATGCTGTCATTGCTCTGTGACAAACAGCTTTGTGAAGTATTATTTGCCTGCAAGATGTGATAATACAACAACTGTATTCCGACTGTTGGATTGGAGTGATTGTTTGTAAGATTTTTGTTGTGGTTGCATAATCGAAATGAGATATTTTTTTATAAAACCGTACCTAAAATAATTCTTAATGATGAACTGAAGATTTATAATAGGAAATCTTCTAACAATAACATTGACTTAGACCTTACTCTGCTCTGTTACCTTACCCATGTTCTGTAACAAATCACACCGGTATTGTCTATAAACGTCCTTGAATGAATCCTAAATTAGCTCAACACCACATTATAACCACTAGCAAGCTTATATACACAATCTTGATAAATCATAAGAAAACCTTCAACCACAAGATGAGACCTGAATAGGATACATCTACTTCGTAAAACGCTATTCAAGTACACTTACAAACAACTTTACATTCATGCTTAACTGAACTGAAACAATAGCAAAATCTATTATCAAGTCAGAAAGTCTGTCTCTATCATCCCTTCCTCTCCGCCGCATTCTCCGCCTTCCTTCTTAGACAGTCACTTCTGTGTTTGGTTTTCTACAGTGACGCCGTCGTCATATGCAGACACGGATCTCCAGCATCCTTGTTCATGCGGGACAGTAAAAATAAGCTGAATGCGAACTACTTTAATGATGATGATGACAAAAAGAAGATAGCGTTAGGGATAGTACAGTAAGTACAACGGTCATATGCCATAACACATGAGAAAAGTGGGAGGGATGGCATTGAAGCTAACCAGAATTATTCCTGGTGATCTTAGAAACCGACATTCCCAGGCATGAAAAATATATAGCTAATAAAGGTGGGTGACCCTGGAGTAATTACAGTAAAACCTTAATTAATAGGAGAAACTAAAGTATGGTATATAAATATTTATTTATTCTAAGATGCTGATGCTGAAAGAAATCAGAATTCAGAATGAAATAAAGTAAAATTAAAATAGATTCACGGAAACTAATGTAGGGTCAAAAGAGAGCGATAAAAATAAGAATTGAGATATGAAAAAGAAAGAACAAATGCATAACAAAGCTAATTATTTACTGGGGTAGATATTAGAAATCACTGTAATGGAAAAGTGGGGAGACAGTAAATATATATAAGCTGTTACATCCTATTAGACAGTAAAAAGGATTCCGCATAAGGAGTGCATAAATAGCATACGTCAGAATAAAGTAAAGTAAAATAAGATAAAAGAGGTGTTGTTGACGTCATTTGAATTTATTAATCCTCAAGAGAATTATGTCCTTGAATAACCTCGAAGTACACTGAAAGCCCTAAAGGGAAAGTATGCAAAGACTTATCCGAAAACCCACTCACGCACAATAGGTCAAAAGTTACTCCTGGACCTCGGCATCTCTCGGTTCCCTCGATCAAAGAGGGCCCCTGTCAACCCAACATCAAATCTCCATAATCCAAAGATCCATGTCGACCACAAGAACAAACTTCAGAAATGAATAATAGATAAAAAATAAATAGGAAGAGGTGGAGTGAGAAGTGAAAAAAGTAAGATGGAAGCTCAATGCCAGTGTGTGGTTTCATGATACCAATTACGAAAGCACGCTAGTAATGAAGTTAAAAAGCTAAGGATTAAAATTTAGAAATTAAGAATTAACGCAATATCCTTCATCTATCTATCTATCTATCTATCTATCTATCTATCTATCTATCTATCTATCTATCTACCTATCTATCTATCTACCTATCTATCTATCTATCCAAACACACACATAAATACACACAAACAAACAAACATATACATATATATATATACATAACGTTGAGAGAGATTATAGAGAGAAAGGTAAAAACAGGATACGAGTAAATTAAAACCAATTACGTAGAAGCTTTCTGTAACCTATACTAAATACTATATATTTATAAACAACGGTTGAGAGTGGAATTATCAGTTAGTGAATATGAAAGTGTAATAGTGTATAGAGTTACTTAGAATGCATTCGTAAAATAGAACAAAAACTTTCACACTTTGATATTTTATAGAATATGCAGCTTTAATCAAACTGATGTGAAAACCGATTATTTTCACAGCGTATCATTCTGCTAATTTCACTATCAATTTCAATAAACGTTCCCACAATCTTTTCACAAATTACTGTCTTCATGCATTGCCTTCTTAATACCACTCAAGTTTTATTCTTGGAACCGTAAGCAAAGTTGCTAAAATTGTGTTGATATTTAAAAACTGCTTCAGAGGAATTTCAAGTAACTTTCTCAGTAACTGGAAATCATGCTGCTTCAAATACAATGTATGTACATTGGCATGTTGAATAATTAATTGTTTTACGGCAACGTGTTTCCTGTTCGAAGCCAATGTGTTACATCTTCGAAAAATGTTTTCTAATATAGCCTCGGGTTGGCGACAACCTTGAGTCAGTAATTTTGTCGAAGCCCGTAGGATGTAATGTATGTATGTATGTATGTATGTATGTATTTGTGCGCGTGTGTGTGTATTTACATATATCTGTGAACATGTATGCATGTATGTATGTAAGAATGTATGTATGTATGTAAGTACGCATGTATGCATGTACGTATACAAGTATGTATGTGTGTAAATATGTATACATCAGAAACAGCAGCAGCTGCGCCGCCGCTGGCATCGTTGTTAAAAATCTAGTATTCTAGCTGAAGAGCTTGCGAACCAGTCAAAATAGACACGTTGTCTTTTCCCCCTTGGTCAACGTGGATTAATCTACGGTTAACGTGTTTGAACTAGTCCACTTGCAATCAACGGATTGGTATCTGAGGAGTTTTTAAAGTGAATATATAAAATGAACCGTGAGTGAGGATGGGGGTCTGACTCTTGCATAGTCTCATCTTTATGTTTGGTTTAAAAATACAAGAATTTTACCTGTAACTGTATCTTTATTCTCCTAGTATCAACTCTAGCTAAGTTATCGAGTAAATTATTTGTTTCTCTAGTTCGGTTATATCTATATTGTAACTGCAAGGTGACGAAAACTGTTTGTTGTTGCTTTGGCTGCAATAACTGTTGTTGTAAATGCCTAAACAACGGTTTGAGACTTTTTGTTTATTGTTTGGATATATTTTGTCTTTGTAGAAGTTTATTGATGTTATTTTTCTTGGCGATGTTTATGTATTGTTAGATCACGTCTTCCTAGATGTCAAGTTTGAGGTTGATATTTTTATAGCAAAACAAACGAAGAACTGATAGAACTATTAAACCAAATAGAAGACGAAGAGAGTAGACATGTATTGAATGAGATCAGCCCTGAATTGGAGTTCTGCTCTGAATTTGTGGAGCACACAAATGATAGGATGGCAATGAAAACCACACGAGAAATCTGCGACTAGCAACGTACAATTTTGAATAAGATATATACCTCTCACGCAGTTCACTGACAAATTCTATTTTTGCTTCAATTAATGTGTATTATACATAATTTATTATCTATTTTGTGTTATTTTAAAATCAAAGTTTTAATGGATTTCATTGTATAATCTTCTCACCTATCTCCTCGTTTTTATATAATTGATTAATCAATGTAATGTTTATTGTATGGAAGCAGGGGCCGTTGTATCTAATAAGTATTCACCCGTCTCTAGATTTCTATTATTTTATCATTTATTACAAGTTTTACCAAATTCAGCTTAATTAATAGAATTACATAATCTTCGAATAATTATTGTTCTCTCGCCAAAAGAATTATTGTTCATTATCTATGGTTATTAGATATTTGGAAGATTATAATCTTTCAAATATTCGCGGTAACTGCTGTGAATTTGCCTTTAGAAATAAAAATACGTTACAAACATATTTTAACTAGCCTAAAAGTAAGAGAGAGAGAGAGAGAGAGAGAGAGAGAGAGAGAGGTGCTCAAAATACAAAATACGTAGAAGTGCTCAAATTATTTGAAGTTATACTTCGAAGTCCGTAATTTACACTCCCTCCCCACCTAAACTAGCTGCATCCACCTTCTCCCAGCTTTCATTTAGCTTTCTTTTCTCCAATTCTACCGCTGAATTCACTTGTTATTTGCCAATCTTCACGCTTGACGAAAGAAGCGGTAATACACGTAATTTTTATATGCATCAATCTACTGGTTGTATATCCTTGACTTGACTTTTGTTGATTTCATCTGTTAATAATGAACACAACAAACATTATGTAATTTCGCGCTCCCCAAAACAGCTGTCGGACTTCAAATACAGTGCCCTCTCCCTTTAGTTTTCCGTATTCTTTGTTATCCTTGTAAATTTATTTTGTAAGTATATAAATAGCTATGTTCATACGTGAGTGCTCATCTGAACATTTTCAGTTTTTGTTTCTCTTTCTATATCCCTGTATATATCTACATGTATATATGTATGTATCTATATTTTATATATCAAGCCCAATCGTGTTTATGTGCATCTCTCTCTCTCTCTCTCTCTCTCTCTCTATATATATATATATATATATATATATATATATGCGTGTATATTTGTTTATATATTCGATTAGAGGTTGTGTTAACCTCATGAAGGGATTGTTCCATTCAAGGAAATACTGGTTCAATACTTAGTATTTTGGGGGAATTAATTTCTTTAAAGTAATAGGTATATATATTAAAACATATAGTTTATATTCATATAAAAGAAGAAAAAGAAAACAGAGATTGGGCAGTTAAGAATTGTTTAGTATTAACAGCAAATTGATCATCATCCCTTACATCTGTTTTAATTAATATTAAGTAAATATAATAATTCATATGACCTGAGCATAATATCTTCAGAGGGGGAAAATATAGATGTTTTATATGTGTTTCTGCATTCATTACAGCAGACTTAATGATACGGTTTATAATGTGTTATGTATTGTGATATGTTCGGGCGAGGCGTTTACAGGTTCATTGGAAATAAACTAGGATAGGTAAGTATTTACCTATACTATCTTATCTCCTAGCCGTTTATATTAGTTTTTGTATATGCATTGGCATTCCGTTAAATCATCCATAGATTTTATGTTAAATACATATATGTATGCTGAGAGACGGAACTGGCCCAATCGAGCAGTCCTCAATGACGATGCTTACAGAATAGGTGAAACTAAACGTCTAGTCTGTGGTTTCTTGAGTTGGTCATTGGCGAGTACCTACTATGATCACCACGTGTGTATACATTATCGCGCTTCTTACAGCATTAAGAATATTTGAAATCTTATTTCTAGCAATGTATTTGCGACAATCTTATTCACACTTAGTAACGATTGTATTATACATACACACACACACACACACACACACACACACACACGCACACACATATATATATATATATATATATATA
>NC_068989.1:20654758-20658507 GCF_001194135.2 Octopus bimaculoides
ATAGTTCACATTTAACTTAACGAATAAGTCTATATCATACAACGCAGAGTAGATAAACGAACATTTTTAAACAGTTAACTTGAAGGATAATATAGTAAAGGCCCTGAAGAAACTGCACCGGTATTATAATAGAGTTACAATTCCAACGGTTACTAATTGGTAGGTTGAAACCTGTGTAGGTCTATGTAAAGCTGTATATAAATCAAAAGAATTAAAGGTAATGCTATGCCACTTTGTAATAATCCTTATTATTATTATTGTTCATTAGTTTTATTTTTATAACGTGCTTTCACTACACTACCGAGCGCCGCTCTGTGTGCCTTGGGTATGTGCTCTGGTTTACTGTGATGCTCTTATGGTTACTGTATTGAAAGTGTTTTGCGTAGGATGTGTGCAGTGCCCAGTAGTGCAATTTTCTTCTTCTTTTTCTTCTTCTTCTTCTTCTTCTTCTTCTTCTTCTTCTTCTTCTTCTTCTTCTTCTTCTTCTTCTTCTTCTTCTTCTTCTTCTTCTTATTATTATTATTATTATTATTATTATTATTATTATTATTATTATTATTATTATTATTATTATTATTGTTGTTGATATTTAAGGTAATATATTCAGAATTATCAAACGGAATATATCTTATGAGAATATTGCTGGATTTATATATTAAATGTTGAATAACCTGTTTTGAATGCCTAACTGAGAGCAAACTGGTAAATGTTTGGAGTAATCCCTTACTATTTTCATATATATATATATATGTGTGTGTCTGTACACAAACTGTACACAAACTTACAGGCGTACATAAATACATACATACACGCATATATACACATATGTTGTTGTTGTTGGCACTCCGTCGCTTACGACGTCGAGGGTTCCAGTTGATCCGATCAACAGAACAGCCTGCTCGTGAAATTAACGTGAAAGTGGCTGAGCACTCCACAGACACGTGTAGTTCTCGGGGATATTCAGCGTGACACAATGTGACAAGACTGACCCTTTGAATTACAGGCACAACAGAAACAGGAAGTAAGAGTGAGAGAAAGTTGTGGTGAAAAAGTACAGCAGGGTTCGCCACCATCCCCTGCAGGAGCCTCGTGGAGCTTCAGGTGTTTTCGCTCAATAAACACTCACAACGCCCGGTTTGGGAATCGAAACGGCGATCCTATGACCGCGAGTCCACTGCCCTAACCACTGGGCCATTGCGCCTCCAATCATACACTCATATATGCAAACATATATACATACATACATACATACATGCACACATACATACATAATACATACATACGTAGATACATGCAAACGTATATAGGAACGTACATATATGGAGCATTCCAGAAGTTCTGAAACTTTTCGAGAGAGACCTTTATTAATTTCAGAGAAGTACAAATCTCTAATTCCCTTCAAAGTAAGATTCGTCATATTCAACGCAATTTTTGTAGCGCTCCAGCCACTTCATGAAGGTTTCATGGACGTCTTGCAAACTGAAGGTATGCCGGACCCTTTTTTACAGCCTCCTTCTCTTCAAGACCACTTCCACTGAAGTTTTCCTTCACCTTGAAGAACGACCAAATGTCACAGGGAGTAAGATTTGGACAGTTTTGATGCCCGTCTCTGTCAAGAATCTGGTTACCAGGTTGGAAGTGTTGACTGGCGTATTGTCGTATTTGGTCTTTTGCGATGAAATCTCTCTTTGAACTCCTTCAAAACCTCCACAAGGAAACTATGTTAACCGTCTGGCTAGAGGTAACCTAGTGGACGTAGATGATGTTCCAGTTCTCAAAATAGAGGCAGCATCCCAATGGAGTTGCTTTGCTTGGTCTTCTTGGGTCGGAGGCAGGGGGTGGGAGTAGGGCAACGATGTTTCCGCTGAGCATTGTGTCCCTTGGTCTCTGTATCATAACAGTCAATCCAGCTTTCTTCACAGGTCAGCAGCGACTCAAGTACTCTTGGACTGGATGGCTCAACCATCTCCCTGCCGTCATCAATACTTTTTATCTGAGGAAACTGGTTGTGACCCGATTTCTAGGATAATGATTTCAAATATAATACATTTGTCCATGCCATATGATGATGATGATGATGATGATGATGATGATGATGATGATGATGATGATGATGATGATAATAATAATAATAATAATAATAATAATAATAATAATAATAATAATAATAATAATAATAATGTTCTCAACATGATTAATAACTTGTAGTCATGTACATAAAATTCTAGAACTTACAAATATGCACAAAATGCACACACACAAATTGCAGTATTTGCACAAATATGATATAGGATACTTCGAGTACAACAAAAAGTATAAAAATGAAATCAAATCCGAAAGCACACAAGGCTGATCAGGAGAATGCGATGAAAATATGCAATAAAAATACTTAATAGGCGTAAGAGTGGGTGTGTGGTAAGTAGCTTCCTTACGAACCACATGGTTCCGGGTTCAGTCCCACTGCGTGGCACCTTGGGCAAGTGTCTTCTACTATAGCGTCGGGCCGACCAAAGCCTTGTGAGTGGATTTGGTAGACGGAAACTGAAAGAAGCCCGTCGTATATATGTATATATATATATATATATATATATATATATATGTGTGTGTGTGTGTGTGTGTGTGTGTGTGTGTGTGTGTGTGTGTGTGTGTGTGTGTGAGTGTGTGTGTGTGTGTGTGTGTGTGTGTGTATGTTTGTGTGTCTGTTTGCTCCCCACCCCCAGCATCGCTTGACAAACGATACTGGTGTGCTTACGTCCCCGTCACTTAGCGGTTCAGCAAAAGACACCAATAGAATAAGTACTAGGCTTACAAATAAGTCCTGGGGTCGATTTGCTTGACTAAAGGCGGTGCTCCAGCATGGCCACAGTCAAATGACTGAAACAAGTAAAAGACTAAAAGAGTAAAGGGAATAATCTTTCCTACTGCAAACACAGTATCTAAATTTAAGATAATGGTACAAGTTGGTTACATCGACCCTATGGTTCAAGTGTTACTTATTTCATGAACACGAAAGGATGGGGAGCAAAGTCGACTTTGGCAGAATTTACACTCAGAACATAAAAACGAATGAAATGACGCTGAGAATTTCGTTCGGTATGCTAAGAATTCTGCCTTAGATTACTTAATAATGAAAATAAGAGCTGAAAGGACTCCCAAAGTTCATTTTTGAAAAATAAATCTCAATACAGATCTTTTCTTTTGGCAGAAATATAATCTACAAATCAATGTTGCGCTGTGTGAACAGAGTGTTTAAGTCTTTAAAAAAGGGAATAGTCAAGATAGTCCATAATTCCGTAGTTGGAATAATGAAATGCATTAATTCTAGTTACAGCTATGGAGCCTCTACAAACTATCATAGCAGCAATATTTTAAAATGATGTTGGGAAAAGGGAATTAATACCAACGATTGTTTATTGTTAAGAATCACAATGTAGAAATATAGAAATATAAGAAACTAGAAAAATTAATCTAAAATCGCATATTCCTCAATTTGTATTGGTTGGAATACGGACAACTTTAACAAGATTTGGAATCATTTTCAATTTAAATAATGACAACTCAGTCAAGGGATGATCACATATTGAAGAGCATCTGTAAAAGAAATGTTCTTTGTATTAATATAAGGCATACTGATGTTTGAATAGTTCTGAAAGTTGCATAAAGAAAAATAAGGGAGATAAAGAGGAGAGAGAGAGAGAGAGAGAGAGAGAGAGAGAGAGAGAGAGAGAGAGAGAGAGAGAGAGAGAGAG
>NC_068989.1:20658931-20662213 GCF_001194135.2 Octopus bimaculoides
ACACACACACACACACACACACTCTCTGTCTCTCTCTCACGCTGCTCTTCTTCTTCTTCTTCTTCTTCTTCTTCTTCTTCTTCCCTTCTCCTCCTCCTCCCCTTCTTATTCTCTTACCCTCTCGCTCTCACCTCCTAGTCTCTATGTTTCTCTCAAACATTTGCATATTTGCGGAAAAGGATACGTCCACATAAATCAGCTGGATATTCGAGTTGTTAGATAACCTTGTGGTAATTGTTCCGGTTTTTTTTTACGCATTAAGTTCAAATATCACCGCAATCAACATTGCCTTTTACCCTTTCAGGGTCGATAAATATAAATAAAATACCAGTACTCTTCTAAAGTTGATTCTTCCTTTTCTTTCTGTTCCTCTTTCTGGAAGAAAACTCCTGTGGTCAGATCTAAAGAGGTATGGGTTCCATCGACTCTAAAGACGTTCAAAACATACCACATGCCACGATGGATCTCCACGACTCCATTGAAAGTGAAGATCTAATGTAAGTAAGGCAAAGCACAAACATAAAAAGACACAACCACGGGCGCACATAGACGCAAATACACCGACACAACCAGAACACACTCACACACAACTGCATGAAGGATCCCGAGTCATTTTCAATGATAAATATTCTAGGTTTTCAATCAACTAATGTACTTCCTTAAACAAATGTACTCTCAAGGTGTCCTAACTTCAGGCTGACCCACCGTCAAACTGCGAGAATGCTGGCTTTTCAAGGAACTAGAATTCACTTGATCATTTCCTGTGTGGCTTCATTCTGCCAAATTTCAAACACAGATCTTGAATTAACTTGGCACTATATCAGAAGAGACAAATTTGCTTAGGATGTCTACCAGTGGAATCAACGTGGTGCCCTCATATATGTTAAGCGAACTTCGGTGGTGCCAGAGCCTATTCTCTCCCTCCCCCTCTCTCTTTGCATGTATGCATATATGTACGTATGTATGCATATTCATACATACATACATAATAAATAAATAAATAAATAAATAAATATATATATATATATATATATATATATATATATATATTACACCGACTCATCCAAACAGACATACACCTCCCCCACACACAGACTTTATATGCTAGGCTCAGTAAAAAGATCCCATTATAACTAGAGCATGCTCTTTTGTCTCCCTATTTAAAAGTTGGGATTATCACTCCGGATTGCCACTGTTTTGATACCTTTCCAGAAATCCAAGCCTCCTGACATTTTCGAATCAGTAGGAGAATAACTTTTAACATTTCAAGCCGTAACTCATCTTCCTCAGTGACGTTGCCACATATGAGTGCTTTAATTGTCTCTACGACTTCAGCTTCTCCGGTGATAATCATCGACATTAGATGCACCTCATGTCCACCAGATTTTATTGTGACTGGATTTAGGAGATGAACAAAGTATTCTCTCTGCCTCCCAAGGATGCTCTTCTCTGTCTAGAAGAGCTCCAGCCGAGTTATTAATGGTTTATGTGGAAGGGGATTTCTTGTTACAAAGTTGATGGGCTGATCTGCCAGAATATTTCATTGGCTAATCTAAGTCAGAGTCCAGTTTAACCCTAAAATCTCCTCATGACAGTAAAGACAAAAATATTTTCGGTCAGTAAAGCAGACACTTCTGCGCCTTATAAGGTAAATATCATATTTTCCACGTAAATGTTTGTTGATAAGCAACAATTCTGAAATAAAGAAAAATCATGTAAACATCCCTTACCATAAATATAAATGATTCTCTGAAGTTTATCATTTACCGCTTTGTTTATGTATGAGGACTGTTGGCTTACATATTTCAGTAAAATGCTAAGTTAATACTGTAAACAAAATTATTTAAAAAGAAAATCTTTCCCTTTAACATTCATTTTCAGAAATATAGCTAACACACATGCGCGTGCACGCACACACACAGACACATGTGGTCACTCGATCTTCTAGAAATAGCTCCAAGTTCTCCTTTAAATCAGCCAGAAAGACACAGAGACATATCATCATGATGAGAACAGGACCTTGACTAAGAAAGTTGTTTATGGAAAAATCAGCCAAATATAATTACTGTACAATACATATACAGAGTTTGCGTTCTAGGAAATGAAATATTTAAAAAATAAACGTGTATTAAAACAGTAGTTGTGTAAGTTTTGCTCAGAAAGATATAACCATACGATTACAAAGCTCCTGATGTAACTTATATTTTCCTGATAACAAAAGCAAAGATAAACTTAATTCTAGTTTTCTAATTCTTCTAAAGACTGTTTGTATTAAAATTGAATATAATTTGTATTAATGATAGCATTTTATATTGACAAACAACTTTAGTTTGAGATTGTATCATCTATCCGTCAGCAAGACGATAGGTATCGATTTAATACATATGCATCAGACGATTTAAGATAACAGTATCTTAAAAGAGTAAGATATAAACTAAATACGGATGTTTTTAAAAATACAAATTCTATAATAACAAAAGCGATATAAACAACTTTCTGAAAAATTCCTGCTTAGTTATTGTATTATAGTATGAATGGGTGAATAGTCCACAGATTATTGTGTCATTAAGTTAACTCTCTAGCAGAAACCGTGGAACAGAAGGCTGCTCTTTCAAAGGCAAGTACAGTTCATCAGACGGGCTCCCACAGTTACAGCACATATAACAAACCAATTTTACTCACTTAGTAAGTAACATTTGTCCGAGATCTTAGACCGTGAGATAAATTCCAGACCTCAGGACTGCGAAGCAAACTTGTTGATGATACACAAAAACACATGTAAAAATAAAATCATATCAAGTAAAACAACAAGCCTTAAACAACAAGTACACTTTATTCAAATCCACACATTGATGAAATGAGCTTTGTGCATCAACCAACTCAAAAAATAATGAATAGTAGTTGCATTATTATTATTATCATTATTATTATTATTATTGTTCAGTAGTTTTATTTTTATAACGTGCTTTCACTTCACTACCGAGCGCAGCTCTGTGCGCCTTGGGTATGTGCTGTGGTTTGCTGTGGTGCTCTTATGTTTACTGTATTGAAAGTGTTTTGCGTAGGATGTGTGCAGTGCCCAGTAGTGCAATTTTCTGTATGTTATATATATTTGTAAGTCCTGGTGTTTTTGTTATGTATTTGTCTGAATATTTGCCTTAATTTCTCTATCTGTGTGTATTGGCATATCCCAGAGTATGGTTGCTTTCTCGTTTTCTGTGACCTTTTCTGGTGTGTGTTCATACCATCTTTTTTCTGTTGTTATTCCATAGTGTTGGCATA
>NC_068989.1:20664930-20667300 GCF_001194135.2 Octopus bimaculoides
TATATATATATATATATATGAAATACATTAAAAGTGAGCTTGAATTTTGCTATTTGCGATAAAGGACCCGAAATACCTGTTACGTGGTAGCAGGGCGTGCAAGAAATAGCAGCCAAATCATTCCTTTTCCGGGGAAAGGAGCCATTTGTTGAAAGCGTACTAATAAACCTGGTAATAAAAAACCTCACAAAACCAAACTCTGTTGCTGGGAAACTCAGACGTTCCCGGTGAACCAACGGGTCACAGGTAGTCAAGTATATATATATATATATATGCTTGCGTGCGTGTGTGTATTGTATAGCTATTGTACTATAAGAGTTGTAGTCAACTGTTGTTCTGTCACTTAAGGTTTCATGGATGTAGCAAAATCTTTTGTCTTATAATATTCGGTAAATACATATGGTGGTCCAAAAATCCCGCACCAAAACATTAGACGTTTTATTTATATTACGTTATTATTGTTGCTGTTGTTGTTGTTATTATTATTATTATTATTATTATTATTATTATTATTATTATTATTATTATTATTATTATTGTTATTATTATTATTATTATTATTATTATTATTATTATTATTATTATTACTACTATTCAGTGAGAGATCAGCGCATGCCATCAAAGTGGCACTAGGGTAGAAATATACGAAGCTCAATATACCCATCATGACTACCCTTCTGATAAGGGTACACCAGACACATGCATCACAAACATATGTGCGCGACATGATGGTTTCATATCAAAATAAACAACGCATAACCTTGAAGGTGGGCCCAGTTATAATTTTCTTCATGTCGAGTAGTCCATCCCGCACAAAAGATCTCTGAATGAGGGTTGTTTAAGGATGTTGAAAAAAACACTCCTGTTTCCAAAAGTGAATAATTCAAACCTGAAAGAATCCCTCTCAACACATGGCTATGATGCTCCCCCACTACTACTGCTCGTAATCAAAGATGCTCGTATCGTCAATCACTAAGGGACATGCTCTTTAAGGCTAAGAAACTGACAAGAAAATCTGTGGTATTGAGCAAAATATTTGCTGTAAACCATCTTTCATAGTAAGGCAAAATATGTACACGATAACACTTCCAATCAGTTAAGATAAGAAGCCAGTAGAGCCGCTGCCTGATATTGCATCAGAGCATTATTATTATTATTATTATTATTATTATTATTATTATTATTATTACTATTACTATTGTTGTTGTTGTTCTCATTGTTGTTGTTGTTATCATTATCATCTTTATTATCATCTTTATTATCATCACATAATTGTTCAACATTTGGTAGCTTGAGGCAAATTTCTACTGCATCACCTGCTATACCTCTGTGTTGTTGGGATGTGTGCAGCATTGTGCGTCCTTTTCTGTTGTTGGGAGTATGCAAATTCTTCCCCGTATTGTATTGCGTTAGTTTTTTTTTTCCTTTTGAGGTGTTTTCCAGTCTTTTGTTGTATTACTACTTGTATTGTGTGTTGAGTGGTGTGTAATGCGTTGGTTAAATACATTGCTGGTTGAAGTTTATTTCATTGGATAATTGCAGTATAGAGTGTGTCTTGTATTTGTGGGTTGTTTTGTTTAGGTTGTATTATAGAATTGATAGTGTCTTGCGTAGGATGTGGGCTGTTCCTAACAGGGCTATTATATTGGATGGTGTGTAGTATCGAGGTTCCAGGTAGAGCTTCTACGTCTTTGTACATATGCTTTTTTTTTTATCATGCCTAAAGCTCCAATTATTATTGGTATTGTTTTCACCTTCATACCCCTCATGTTGAATACTTTAATTTCAAGTCTTTCTTCACTTCTTTTTGGACAAGATTTTGATCAGAAGGCACTGCAATGTCTATCAGTAAGCAGGTGCTTTTTTTTCCTCCCAATACTTGATTATTATGTCTGGGTTATTAGCTTTTATTTGCTGGTTTGAACCGGCATATCCCAGATGATTGTGGCCTGGTCGTTGTCTTGTACCTTGCTTGGCACATGTTTATAACACTTATTGTCAGTTTTAATGCTGTAGTGTTGGCATAATAATAATAATAATAATAATAATAATAATAATAATAATAATAATAATAATAATAATAATAATAATTATTATTATTATTATTATTATTTAGTAGTTTTATTTTTATAACGTGCTTTCACTTCACTACCGAGTGCAGCTCTGTGTGCCTTGGGTATGTGCTGTGGTTCGCTGCGATACTCTTATGGTTACTGTATTGAAAGTGTTTTGCGTAGGATGTGTGCAGTGCCCAGTAGTGCAATTTTCTGTATGTTATATACATTTGTAAGTCCTGGTGTTTTATTATTATTATTATTATTATTATTATTATTATTTATATAGAAAGGATTGAGGTAACTCCTCCTGAAG
>NC_068989.1:20667928-20669997 GCF_001194135.2 Octopus bimaculoides
GAAAATGAAGTAGATTGACAAATTTATTTTTTGAACCAGTGGAAGACACGCAAGATGTCGAAATATTGTTCACGAGATAGCAAATGGCACTCTTCTTTTAATTTTGACTCTATTATTATTATTATTATTATTATTATTATTATTAATAATATTATTATTATTATTATTATTATTATTATTATTATTATCCAGTGGTCTTATTTTTATCATGCACTTTTACTACACTACCGAGCGCAGCTCTGTGTGCCTTGGGTCTGTTTTGGTATTGTTATTTTCGCTTTACGTAGGATGTGTTGTGCCTAGTAGTGCTATTTACTGTATTTTATATTTGTTTGTAAGTCCTGGTGTTTTGCTCGTGTATTTATTTGTCTGTATGGTTTTTAATTATCCCCAATGTACTATACGGATTGTTTTTATTTTTAGGGCCCATATTCGGGTTATCTCTATTTCAAGATCGTTGTATTTTGAGAGTTCCTCTGTTTCTTTTAGAGATACATTGTCTTTTGTTGGAGATGATACATCGATTAGAAGGCATTTTCTTTCTTGATAGCTTCTGAAAACTACATCCGGTCTATTAGCCTTAATTCATCTATCTGTGTATTGGCATATCTCATTATTATCCTCCTCCTCATCATCACCATCATCATCATCACCATCACCACCACCACCACCACCACCATCATCATCACCACCACCAACAACAACAACCAACACCATCACCATCTCATCATCATCATCATCATCATCATCATCATTCTTAAATTTATCATCATTATCTTCATTGTCGTCATTATTATTCATTTTGTTCATCATGTACAAGTATGTGTGTACATTATTTACATTATTTATATTTGACGGATATTTCTCCTCATCTTTTTTGTTGTTAACACAACGTTTCGGCTGATATATCCTCCAGGCTTCATCAGGTGTATTTGGAAAATTTCTTACCTAGGTTCTCATTCCCAAGGTATTTTTCGATGTTATCATTATTATTATTATTATTATTATTATTATTATTATTGTTCAGGTCACTGCTTGGAATCGAACTCGGAATCTTGGGGTTAGTAGCCCGCGCTCTTAACCACTATGCCATATGACCTTAATAATAATAATAACAATAATAACATCGAAAAATATCTTAGGAATGAAATCCCAGGTTCGAAATTTCCCGGAGACACCTGATGAAGGCTGGCGGGTATATCAGCTGAAACGTTGTGTTAACAACAGACAAGATGAGGACAAATATCCGTCAAATGTAAATAATGTAAATAATTTACATAATTCCTCATCTCTTAAATATAGAACTGAAGTATGTGTGTATTTATCATTACTGTTTTGCTTTGTGATTAAACACAAAGTTGTTGTTTTATGAATTGTGCAATTTTATTGATATAAGAAAACTTCTTGAATGATCATGTCGGAATTGTTGAAAGTAAAATTACTTGCCGTTGTTTTATTCACATTTCTTATGTAAGTGACATCGAATAGATCAGTGTGAACAAACTAACTCTCTTTGGAAATTTAAACGAAATATAATATTCACTTGAATGTAAATTCTTGAATGATTGATACCGTACATGAACAGGAAAAGAATCGCATACACACGAAAATCTAAACAAACATGAAAAATGACAAGATATTTAACAAATGTAGACTTTTGTGGAAGTTCTATTTTAAAGGCTCAAAAGAAGTAGATGAGTAGGTTTACCCTACAGAAAAGTATCATGACAGCAAAAAGTACACGCACGATCTATCTATCTATCTATCTATCTATCTATCTTCGAAAGCTTTCGATAGGGTAGACCATCAATACTTGGAGGCTGTCCTCATGGCGGCCGGCTTCGGTCCCATTTTCCGCGGCTGGATGGCTGCCTTGTACAGGGGCATCCGTTCGGTAGTTCGCGTCAATGGGCACCTATCAAGACCATTCGACATTGCACGTTCGGTCCGTCAGGGATGCCCCCTCTCGTCGCTCCTGTACGTACTGACTCTCGAGCCACTACTGCGGAAGCTGGCGACGTTGAGGGGCATCCCGCGAGAGTTGGGATGCGGGACGAGCGTGTCGGCAT
>NC_068989.1:20679108-20679643 GCF_001194135.2 Octopus bimaculoides
CAAGGGAAACAAGTCGCCAGGCTTGGATGGTCTGCCCTACGAACTTTATTGTCATATGCCAGATTTGTTTGGAGGCGTCTTGGCAGCTGTCTACTGCAACTGGCAGCAAAACGGGAGCATCCCCGTCTTTGTAAAGCGAGGAGCAGTGGCACTACTAAAGAAAGACCCAAACAAGGGGAACGTCATAGATAATTTTCCGCCCATCACTCTGCTCAACGCAGATTTGAAACTTTTGGTCAAAGTGTTAGCCGAGAGGTTGGCGCTTGTCATCGAGAAACTAGTCGACAGGGCGCAGACGTGCGCCGTGCCGGGTAGGAGTATCCATGACAACCTCCATCTGATCCGCTACATCATGGACAGGGTAGTTAAGAAACCTGGCATGGGTGGGGCGCTGATCAATTTGAATCAATCAAAAGCTTTCGATAGGGTAGACCATCATTACTTGGAAACCGTCCTCATAGCGGCTGGTTTCGGTCCCGTCTTCAGCGGTTGGATCACTGCCTTATACAGCGGCATCCGCTCGGTAGTTCGCGTA
>NC_068989.1:20679743-20680442 GCF_001194135.2 Octopus bimaculoides
TGTGTGTGTGTATGTATGTATGTATGTATGTATGTATGTATGTATTCACATACGAACATGGTTGTATGTATTCATGTACATTAGCAGATATATGACCGTTGAAGGACAAAATTTACGAGAATGAAATATGCTAAAAAAGGTTACCTGGACATTTATGATCAGTTAGGCTGGGGAAGAAATTTGACCAAAAGCCGCATATATTGTTCATATAATTCTCCTTAGTCTCAAGTTTTGGTTTGTCGTCAATCACAAGATATTTTTGGTTTTTGAGTGTGAATTCTGGCCATGGTTCATTTGAGCAACCAGAACAATCTCCATCATTGGGATTACTAGAGAAAATGAAAATAAAAATACAAAAGAAATAAATATTTAAGACAATTCAAGGATTTATGAAGGATCAAGAATTTATGAAGGATCAAGAATTTATGAAGCATCAAGAATTTATGAAGGATAATGTGCACTGATGAGCAAAAGACTGTTTAGACGTGTCTGTATGTAAGTAGTGTGTATTATACAAAGAATACGTTGACATCCTCATTTAACCCACCGTAAGGTTTCATAATGTTTATATTGTTACAATGCTTCTGATTTACGCAGTGCCGTGTGTAAGTAGATATTCCGGGCGCGCATATTTCACGAACACACACACACACACACACACACACACACACACACACACACACACACACATGTGTATAC
>NC_068989.1:20680615-20681564 GCF_001194135.2 Octopus bimaculoides
TACGACGTCGAGGGTTCCAGTTGATCCGATAAACGGAACAGCCTGCTCGTGAAATTAACGTGCAAGTGGCTGAGCACTCCACAGACACGTGTATCCTTAACATAGTTCTCGGGGATATTCAGCGTAACACAGTGTGACAAGGCTGACCCTTTGAATTACAAGCACAACAGAAACAGGAAGAAAGTGTGAGAGAAAGTTGTGGTGAAAGAGTACAACAGGGTTCACCACTATCCCCTACCGGAGCCTTGTGGAGCTTTTAGGTGTTTTCGCTCAATAAACACTCACAACGCCCGGTCTGGGAATCGAAACCGCGATCCTATGACAGCGAATCCACTGCCCTAACCACTGGGCCATTGCGCCTACACATATATAGTAGAAAAATAAAAAAAAGTTCTTGGTACAGTATAATATATTTGAAAAAAATGAGTAGAGATGGATTTTGGGGTGATAATTTTTATTTTAATCGAGTTTCGAGTTTTTCGATACCCATTTTCAAACTGAAATTCTTTGGTTTAGAAGATTGTTTCTATAGCAAAAGATTTTTTCTTACAAGTATCCAAATAGAAAATAAAAGACAGAAAAATAAAGAGCATACTCTTTATTTTTTTCTATCTTTTATTTTCTATTTACTGACAAAAGAGATAACCTTGTCAGTAAATAATCAGCCAGTGATTCCTATGGTAATTTCTATATAAACTGACAAAGTAAATTTAGCTTCACCATCCGCAATAGAGTGAGCATTATTAATGAGTATGAATTTCCATGCGAAATTGGCATCCCAATCTAATGTCACTCACTTACGGTGGGGAGGTTGTCTCCCTTGTTAGTAAATTAAAAAATGTGCTTTTGTGGCTAAAGATTTTTTTGAGTGTATATATATATGTGAGTGTGTGTGAGTGTGTGTGCGTGTGTGTGTGTGTGTGTGTGTGTGTGTGTGTGTGTGTGTGTG
>NC_068989.1:20681790-20687033 GCF_001194135.2 Octopus bimaculoides
TCGGTACGGTTTTATTGAAAATTTCTCTAAACAGCATGTTATTTCTTGAAATTAATAATCAAAAGCGAGTATGTTTTTTTTTCATTTATATCAAAACAGAATTTGAGTGACAGAAATTGAATTAAACATCATTGAACAGGTATAATCGAATTATTTTGTTTTTCATCGCCCGTTTTTTTTTCCCAGTTGATACCACAAGGGACATTTAAAAAAGGAAGACATTTTTTTTGTCACACTCTTTGGCTGGTGAAGATATCAAAGAAGCCCTTTACGTTCACATCTGATGAACGAAGTTTGATTTTTTTTGTCTAGGCTGTCGTGTTATACGCTGTTCTTTCGTATTTTAGGAGAAAATGACGAAAGCTATTTCAAATTTGAAGAAGTCCCCCGTTTCTCTTTGGACAAGCGTATTTCATTTACGATTTCTGTGGTGTGTATGCGCGCTTGTTGGGGTGTGCGTGTGTGTGTATGTGTGAGTGTGTGTGTGTGTGTGTGTGTGTGTGCGTGTGTGTGTGTGTGTGTGTGTGTGTACTTGTGTGTTATGTATGTTATGTATACAGGACAATGTGGGACCTTGTATGTGCAACCTATATGCTAGATACAGCAGCCACATCATCCTAGCTGCATTATTATATGAGAAAAGTAAACAGTCTCGTCATAGATTCACAGTTGAACCACTTTGATCATAGGTTTGTTCGCTCAGAAATTATCTACAATAACTAACAACAACAGCACTAACAATGGCAGCAAGTATAACAACACCTGTATTTGACCATAGGAAAATTTCAGCTGTACAGGTAATATTTGAAAATATAGCCGTTCTTTAATCTTGTACCAAATAAATACAAAATTCAATGAATTCCATCTCTGTCAAACTTTTTGTAAATACAAAATTATACAGCGGACTGTATCATTTCCTTAAGGCGGATGGAAGTAATTGTAATTGGTTGTATTGCTATATGACACATTTCTCGGAAAGGTATATGTGCAAATTTGTAATGCAAACGAGACAATTCTAAGATATTTTACAAGAGTTTTCTCCCTTATTAGCGCTCTAATTAATATACTTCCACAATATACTTCAACAATATACTTCCACAATTGCTTTAATTGTATTAAGTGTTGCTTTCGGATTTTATTAACCACAATTTTGTTTATATTTTGGCATTTAGAGATTTTAGACCTCCACGATGTGTAGAAAATGTCGATTGCGCTAAACCAGTGTGGAAGTTATCACTCATTCAGCTACGAATGAAAGGGTTTTGTTTTTTCTGATGGATATGTCAAAAGCAAACCAGAATCAGAATATTTCTATAACATAAAAAATAAAGAATTAAGAGAAAATATTCCAATAAAAACAGCAACCTGGTGTAAGCACAATAGGACAGATATTGTTTTGGGGGATTGGAAAAACGTCTCGCACTGTTATAATTATCAGCTGGTTGGCGGATATAAATGCCTCTTGAGAAATTGTGGGAAAGGAGAACTGCTATAAAGAACTAATGAGAAACGTACAACACTTATGTCTCGACGATAGATGTTGTGCTTGAATTTTATTCATCACATTTTCGTTTTATATTTTAGTATGTAGGGTCTGGATTAGAGTCTCTACGAAAGAGACAGGTTTAAAATCTAATGGATCTGTTACGCCAGGAAGTAGATTGTAAATGCGATATGAAAGTGTTATTGAATTAATATGCCATCGAGTTACTACCGTGTACTATGGTATCTTTTTTGAAGTACAGTCTGCTTCAGCACCATCCTTTGAACGGTAAAACATCACTACCTAGTTCTTAGAGTCTCTACGAAAGAAACAAGTTTAAAATCTAAAGGATCTGTTACGTCAGGAAGTACATTGTAAATGTGATATGAAAATGTAATGAACTAATATGTCACCGAGTTACTACCGTGTACTATGGTATCTTTTTTGAAGTACAGTCTGCTTCAGCACCACCCTTTGAAGGGTAAAACATCACTACGAAGTTCTTAGTATTGGTTTGGACTTCACTCCAGACTCCTCCCCCTTGAGTGGCGCATAACGTCGATTTTGGGGAATCTTCAGTCCTAAACCTTTCCCCGATTACTGACTTTTCCGAAGCTAGGTAGTCTACTCTAAATTAAATATCAAATGTATTTAAATAATTGAAAGAAATACAGATATCTAAATACCAGGACACTAATAATGATACATGTTTATCAATATTGCACTGTGTAAAGTACAAATCTGTGCAAGGGACCAGTAAACTAATCGAGCGGATATGGGTTTTTGATGTTAATAAGTGCGGATTACCTCTCGGTATTATTACGGCTTCTTTCCGTAACAAATATTTTAAAACAAGCTGACTATCTTGGAAGCGTCTAAACCACACGTACACTTGTATGCGGCACATACACTCCTCTCCATACACTTTCTGCAACTTTGCGTAGGTCTCTGAGAAATTATCGCCATGACAGCTTTTTCTGTGATGGTCAATGCGATGATCACACGCTACACACTTTCCTTCCAAGCACTGCTGTAAATAGCAGAAGTGAGCTAGAACGTTAAAAATTAAGGTTAAGGTCAATCTGTGCCAAACGGCTTCATTTTGCGTGCTTTAGCTTCGTTACTATACCAACAATCCGGATTCTTATTGATCAGACCTTATATATATATATATATATATATGTGTGTGTGTGTGTGTGCGTGCGTATGTATGTATATATGTAGAGGGTTTCGACAAAATAATGGAAATACCTCAAAATTTCAAACAGATTTATTTTAATATGAGGTAGGACCGCCTTTGGCAGTAATTACAGCTTGAATTATACAAGGTATGGACTCATACAAAGTTTGAATTGTATCTAAAGGAATTTTTGTCTCTTCTTCAGTTAAAACAGTCTCCAGTTCTTGTAGTGATGATGGTGGAGGCATCGACTTTTAACTTGATTTTCTAAAATGCACTATAAATATTCAATAATATTGAGATCTGTAAACTGGTGGCCAGATAAGATGTTCAACTTCACTAGAATGTTCTTCGTGCCATTCAGTAACAACTTCAGCTGTGTGAATTGGTGCATTATCATCCTGAAAGATTGCGTTTCCCTCCGGAAACAGTTCCTCAACAATAAAATGAATTTGATCAGATAAAATACTGAAATAGTCTTGACTATTAATTCTGCCGTGAAAGAGAACCATTGGGCCGGCGGATTTCCAAGATATAACCCCCCAGATCATCACTACTTTTTTGCTGATCTTATCTTAGCGGAATAATAAGCTGGCTACTTGTTTCTCTGGAGACTGTCAGAATAATGTAGACGCCTCTGATGAGAACCCAGTAAGGTTCGAAGATCGATTAAGGTTGTTCATCATATTTTTCAGTCTGCGGAGAAGTGGCTAAAATTTGCCCTGTTTAAGGCGCAGGAGTGACTGTGTGGTAAATAGCTTGCTTACCAACCACATGGTTCCAGGTTCATTCCCACTGCGTGGCACCTTGGGCGAGTGTCTTCTACTATAGCCTCGGGCCGACCAAAGCATTGTGAGTGGATTTAGTAGACGGAAACTGAAAGAAGCCTGTCGTATATATGAATATGTGTATGCATATGTGTGTGTGTGTGTGTGTGTGTGTGTGTGTGTGTGTGTGTGTGTGTGTGCGTGTGTGCATATGTTTGTGTGTCTGTGTTTGTCCCCTCAACATCGCTTGACAACCGATGGTGGTGTGTTTACGTCCCCGTAACTTAGCGGTTCGGCCTAAGAGACCGATAGAATAAGTACTAGGCTTACAAAGTCCTGGGGTCAATTTGCTCGACTAAATGCGGTGCTCCAGCATGGCCGCAGTCAAATGACTGAAACAAGTAAAAGAGTAAAAGAGTAAAGAGTATAGCATGCTACGCGTGCGCCCCCCCCACACACAATGCATGTTTCGCTAAATGGATTAGACAGCTGAAGACATCTTTCGATCTTCTCTTGACCTTGTCAGCTAAGTATAATCTTAATTGCACTCACCAAACTAATGGTAAATGAAGCACTATGTAAATATACAAGAGCATACATGTTTTGGTAGTTTAGGAAAATAGAATTTTAGTAATATAATTCAGATATGATATTTGCATGAACAAAAGAGAAAAAAGACCCAACAAAACAATAGCTTAGATAGTGTTACCACATTTAATGCATGGAACATTTAAAAGTTATCTGAAATTACATATGTGGTGAGAAAAATACAAAGCTATTAATTAACGGTTGGTGTTATTTTAGCATTTTCCGGGACTACACGTGATACAACTTGCAGCTCCATTTGGGCGTTACCTAACCCAATGTCGGCCACCTTTTCCATATATGCCCCACCCTGTTTTATTCTTATACACTGTAACCCAGTAAAAGACATGTACTTTCTAAAACGTTTGCCTTCTGGAGTAATTATTCTACAAGCTATGCAACTAATTCGGACTTTCCTGTCGATCTTACTGAAGTGTACCACTGGCAATAGGGAAATCCTAAACAAATAGCAACACGCTTTTATATTTTAAATGTCGAAAGCCAAACGTATTACTATTCAGGAAAAAAAACTAAGCTTGTCACCTACAAAACTTTGCTATGGTTCACGTTGTTACTGGTGATTATATTCTTACTCTTGCTTTGTTGTTTTGTTTTTTGTAATTCTTTTGGCTATAGTTCGACGTGGATCCCACGTCCCGACCCAAATTGCATTCTCACTGGGACGACTTTCATGTTACTGATCACAATTATGAGCTCTAAAACAAGGGCAAATTAATGTCATAATTTTGCATTATTCTTATAAAAAATAAATATCAAACGAAAAGATGACGTTATATCTCACTTCCGCCTCATTAAGCAAAATAATTGTCGTTGTTCCCAAATTATATATGGACACACACACACACACACACACACACACACACACACACATAAATATATATATATATATATCTATATATATCTATATATATCTATATATATCTATATATATATGTATGTATGTATGTATGTATGTATATATGTATGTATATATGTATGTATGTATGTATATATGTATGTATGTATGTATATATGTATGTATGTATGTATACATATACACTCACACGGACATACAGAGGCACACACACATATGCACACACACGCACACAAACACATATTTGATTTGGGTGTTAAACCTGGAGTTTACCCTTAAGCCTCGCCAATGCTGCAACAATTTTCCCACACCACTTGCCTTACACACACACACACACACACACACACACACACA
>NC_068989.1:20687145-20700694 GCF_001194135.2 Octopus bimaculoides
CTTCTTTATATTCTGAATCCAAAATCCACGAAGGTCGACTTTACCTATCAACCTTTCAGAGTCGATAAAATAAGTACCAGTTGAGCAACTAGGGGTCAATATAATCGGCTTGCCCCTTCCCCGAAATTGCTAACCTTGTACCAAAATTTGAAACCAATATGTATGTATGTACACTATTCAATTTTTTTTCTCCGTGTTTTTCTCCTTGTCTCCGTATTCTTTCTGTTGAAGAGCGTAGCTCGAAACGTCAAAGACTTTCCGTATTCCCGAGCGTCATACTAATATATACTTTTGTTATTTACACCACCTGTCCTCGTCTGTTGTTATTATTTGTATATTCTCCCATATATGTATGTATGTATATAAGTAGGTAGGAAGGTAGGTAGGTTGGTAGGATAGGTATGTATGTATTATGTATGTATGTATGTATGTTTGTAGGTAGATAGGTAGGTAGGTAGGTAGGTAGGTAGGCAGGCAGGGAGGCAGGCAGATATATATTTGTTAACTATTTTTATACAACTATTACAGATAAAAAGTTTAGTATTAAATTTTCTCAGTCCCAGAAACAGTAGACTAAAGTATATCATTAGTTAAGCCATAATCTCTACAAACCTCTGTTCACCATCTGTTAATAACTTATAGCTTCGTCGTTGTTATGAGTTATCCACAAATACAGAAACAAGGCTAGTAATCTTAAAGATTGGTTATCAAAAATATGTATATGTATATACATACATCCATACATACATATACATATATTATATATATATATATATGTGTGTGTGTGTGTGTGTGTGTAGGCATTTAAGGTAACTGGAATGTACATAACTTCAATGGATTGTGGTCTGTTACGTTTTGTATGGCAAACAAATTGATAAACGTAGATAAACTGAGCGATATTTGAGACACAAATTAGTCCAGCCTATGTCTAACTTAAAAGTCACCCCTCGAAATGATCTGTTAATCTATTTTCAAGCCGAGTTTTATGGTACGGTGGCCCACTCAAGTAGGGAGTTGCTAGAATGTATTCAGGTATAGGTGACTTGTCAGGTATTCCTTAGAGAAATTTGTTCAGACATAGTTTGAAGGTGATGGGATAAGATATTCTTCTTTGATTTGTTTTGGATTAATTTTAAATGGAGCAGGGTTCCTTGAAGAAAAGTAATTGTATTGCAGTGTATTTATATTTTGTGAAGATGAATTGTGTTGGGGGTGTATGAAACGGCATCCGAGACTTAGATGAATTTTGAATTTGATATTGAGATCATTTTGGCAATGCAGGTAGTATAAGCTACACATTGAACAAATGATGTAAGGTTCACGACAGTGTTAGAAGGAATAAAGTTTCAATGTTTTAAACCAGCAGAAAGTTATACATGGATACATATCCTGCAGACTAAAGAGCACCAACAATATTGACATGAATAGCAGCCTCCTTTGGACTTGCGACAGATACGTCATTTCTCACCGAGAAGGCTAGTCCTTTGCTGTTCAGGATCAAGAGATAACCCACTAAATATCTGAAAGAGAGATAATGACGTTTTTAGACTTCCACAGAGTGTAGAAAATGTCCATTGTGCTATATCAGTGTATAAGACACCACTCATATAACACCGTCATCAATGCTTCAGGAACGAAAGATTTTTTTTTTTCTGATGGATATATTAAAAGCAAACCAGGATCAGAATGTTTCTATAAGTTTAAAAATAAAGAAAACAGGAAGCATTCCAATAAAAACTGCAACCTGGTGTAAGCACAATAGACCAGATATTGTTCTTTGGGAATGAAGAAACGTCACGCACAGATCGTCGGCGGATGTAAATGTCTCGTCAAAAATTGTGGGGAAAGGAGAACAGCTATAAAGAACTAATGAGAAACGTACAACACTTATGTCTCGACGACAGATGTGCACAGGGCTACGATAAATGTGCACATAGGTTCACAGGGCTATGTAGCAACAGATTTTCGCACAAACATCAATTTGCTAGGATTCACCAGAAAGAACAGAACGAATTGTTTCGCATATTCCTTATTCAATCGATTAGAGGTACAATGATAATTTGTAAAATATTGTAAGGATTCCTCGTTTGAGGTTTCTAGGTTGATCGCATACACACATTAAGGTGTGCATATCATATACACACAGATAGATACACATTCATATAGACACTAATGAAGAACACGCACTTGTGTACTAAATTGTCACCCACAACACGAGTGAAAGTTTATTGAAATACATTTATGCTCAGATAGATATATATGTACACACCACCCAATTCACATAAAAAAAAACAGGAGACGACTTGACTTGGAAAGAAGAGCTTTTTTAGTAACTGAGTTAAATTCTACAACAGAAAAAGAAAACAACTTACATAATTCCAACGAGTATGCATGCATACATATAAACATATATGTGTAGACATACATACATACATGCATACATACATACATACATATACAGAAAAAATGCCTTTCAATGCCGTATAATATCCCTTCGGCAACATCTTTTAACCACCAAGTGTCGAAGTGCATCCCTTGACCAAGTTTGCATACATGAGGCTGTTAACACCCTAAGACTTGGAAAGCAGCCCCTTGAGCAACATTCCTTGTCTGATAACCTTAAATACATGCTCAAAGAAGTCGCACGACTCTACTGCAACGTATTATCAGATAAAAGGATGAGCATATATGAGCAGAAGACTATGCATGGATACGTTAGTAGAAATCTCACGAGATGATAGTAACATTGGTCATCAAAGCGGACTATCATGGACTAACACCCAGATTACTACCTCCCACTTTGAAGGGTATGCGTTTGCAATCCAGGAACAGGAAATATCAACCAAATACCTGATGCACAAAAGGGACAGAGATGCAGGAATAGCAGTAAAATATGACAACTGATGCAGACTTTGTGGAGTTCACACCGAAGATATCACCTACATGATAAGCAGCTGTCCGAAAATGTCATCATGGTATTATCAACAGATGAGACATGATGTTGTAACTAGGACACTCTATAATGAAATCCGTCATAATAAAAAAGTAGTGGTGGAATGTCCCAGTGAAAACCTCAATAAAATGTAAGCACAACAGACCTGATATAAGGATTTAGGAAAGAGAAGAGAAACTGTGTAGAGCTGTGGAAATTAGCTGCCCAGCGGATGTTAACATAAAGCTGAAGATCAGTGAAAAAGAGAATACCTACGCTGAACTATAGAGAAATCTGCAGTTACTCTATCCAGATTACAAGTTCAGGTTTATACCTGTAATTATTGAGGCCCTGGTATATGTAACACACTGCCTAAATACCAATCTTGAGAAATTAGGCTTCTTAAAACTAGAAAAAAGAAAGCTAATTCGAAGAATACAGATCCAATCCATCACTGGAACAGTAAAAATCTGTAAAACTTTCCAGGAGTTTATCATTTAAATATATACGAGCATGTTTAGATATGCAACTGTATGCATGAGAAAACAAAACATACAAATTTGTACATATACATGCGTGAATACATACATACATATATACATACAAAAATACCCTGTTGTTGATGTTGAAATTCTAATGAAGGAGCCTTGGGTCTAGGTTAGAGACCGGCTCTTTCTCTATTGGCAAGAAATCTTGAAATAAAACTGAATAATGACATACATATACACACATGCATATATACACACTCACATACATATATATATATACATATATATATACTTGAATTGCATTTTAACATCCCCTTTCACTCACCGTCTCTTATTTATTATATTATGGTTCATGATTTGGCCTTGTATTTCATGCCAATAGTTTTTAGTAACCCACTAAACTGCTGGGTGAGGTTCACTTCGAATTTCAGCTGGATTGCCAAAAAAGAGAACACAACCAGTCAGATTGAAGCAAAAGATAATTTTTCTTGGCTCGCTTCCCTTTCGTCCATCTTCATTATCATTATTATTATTATTATTATTATTATTATTATTATTATTATTATTATTATTATTATTATATGTTTGGCTTTTGCTTTGTATTATTATTATTATTATTATTTGGAATGTAAAGTTAAAAAAGGGAAGTACTACTTTCCAGTAAATTTGTTGAAAGGTGGTCCGTTTGTACTGGTCTACTCTAAGTTCCAACCTGTAGATTGAAAGAAAACATCAGTACGAAGGTCTTATTGGTCAGAGTCACCGTGGCTTTACGTGGTTTCCTTGAGCAGCTTCCAGAAGTCTCCCTCTTGCGGAAGATATATTTATTGTTGGAATTTATTATTACAGTTGTTCTTCATGTAATCTCGCATTACATCTTCCTCCCCAATGATTTTGTGAACCCTGAGCGGTTAAAAAAGAAATCGCTGTTATCATTATTGTTGGCGCTGTTATATTTCATTGTACACTATTGATATAAAATACATATTTTCATTGTGTTTTCCTCTCATGTTAACTGTCAAACCAGGTGCAATGGCCCAGTGGTTAGGGCAACGGACTCGCGGTCATAGGATCGCGGTTTCGATTCCCAGACCGGGCGTTGTGAGTGTTTATTAAGCGAAAACACTTAAAGTTCCACGAGGCTTCGGCAGGGGATGGTGGCAAACCCTTCTGTACTCTTTCACCACAACTTTCTCTCACTCTTACTTCCTGCTTCTGTTGTACCTGTAATTCAAAGGGTCAGCCTTGTCACACTCTGTGTCACGCTGAATATCCCCGAGAACTACGTTAAGGGTACACGTGTCTGTGGGTTGCTCAGCCACTTGCACGTTAATTTTCCACGAGCAGGCTGTTCCGTTGATCGGATCAACTGGAACCCTCGACGTCGTAAGCGACGGAGTGCCAACAACAACAACAACTGTCAAACCAGAACAAAATGCCTCACACGGAAAGTACATTTCTGAGAAAATAAAAATATGAGCTGTTTTAAGCATAGATTTTTTTGGATCATTCGCGTATCTGACTTGATGTCCAGCCGCTCAACTGGTATAACAGATTCTTTTTTGTTTTTTGTTTTGTTTTTGAATGAACCTAAATCGCCATGGATAACAAGTGTTACTTTCACTTTTGCTACTGAGATTCCTCGCATTCTTGATTCATCTAATTCATCTATTTTAAATCAGTGATTCATCTATTTTAAATCAGTGATTCATCTATTTTAAATCATGATATTTTTTACAGCCATGTCCGCAATATTTTGTCAGAAGGAATTGTAACGTCTACTATGAGGCATTTTGTTTTTATATATAATGTATAAGGCCAGAAATTTTGAGGGGACGAAGTAAGTCGATTACATTGACCTCGGTACTCAACAGATACTTATTCTAGCGACCCCAGATTGATGAAAAGTAAAATCGACCTCGACATTTGAACGTAAATAAGCGGAAGAAATGCTGAGTAGCATTTTGACCGGCATGCCAACAATTCTGCCAACTTGCCTCCTTGATGTCATCTTAATGATATCTCCTTTACTTTGTTCAATTAATTTTGCTGTCAAGTAACAACAAAACCAAGTTATTAAATAAAACCACAGCCACCATCGAGAAGAAACAGTTACAACAAATACAAATAAAATACAAGAAGAACAAATAAAATGAACGAAGAACAATTAATAATATCACTGATAGCAGCTACAGCGGCAGCATCACAAGATTAATTGCTGTAGAAGAGTCTCTCGTAGCGTATAAAAACACCGCCTCCACCACTACTGCTTCAATGGCTGACAGAGGAAACAACGTCGGCGGCGTCACCTACGCCGTTATGAGCTGAACAGCTCTTGCAACCAAAGCAATGCCGTTACTACGGTTACCGGTTCTGTCAGCGTCTAAAACAGCAGCAGAAGCAACATTAAGACCTAAAGGCACAACTAAAGAAGCTGTAAGAACTGGGTCTTTCACCTGCGCAGCGAGAGTTCGAGAAAGAATCGATTAGATAATTGAATGCTTGAAGGAGGTTTGAAATAAGTCCCAAGCGAAGGAAAGTTAGTTTGTCCTTCTACAAAAGCATCGAGGAAACATAGAGACACACAGCAATTTGCTGCTGAATACATGCGAAAATTAAGCAGGTAGAAAGAAACATGAAGTTGGTGTGGAGTCGCATCACTTGCATGGCAAGCACCATGGTACAATGAATGTCAGGTTCCAGTTTGAGATCCGAGTGTAAACGTAGCATTTGGAAAAAGGTAAAGGTGTTGGGTGCGTTACCATAAAGAAGCATTAATTGGCTGATGCCGGTCGTCTTCGCAGACATAGAAAATGTAGTCACAATCTTGGAGGAGCAGAAGCTGTACTGAGAAAACTGGTCGCGGGAGGCATGGAGCTTTTGATCTAAATAGACCAGCAAAGGCTCGAATCACTGCCGAGTTGATTGGCTTGCCGGTTGGCGTTCTTTTGTTTGTGATGCTGCAAACGATATAAGAGAATTCCATCTACGACAGAGGGTTAAAAAAGAAACCCCAACCAATTGCTTCCATCATTATAAACACAATAGCCACACCAACAACAGTGTGCAACCACAATAGTAGAAGTATGAATAACAGTAGCTTCAAAAACAACAGCCGCAAAAATAACAACAGTAACAGAAGTAGCAATTACAGCAACTCAAGTATCTAGTGATGGGGACAAACACAAAGATACATACATATCTATCTATCTATCTGTCTGTCTGTGTCTGTCTGTCTGTGTCTGTCTGTCTTATTTCTTTACTGCCCACAAGGGGTTAAACATAGAGGGGACAAACAAGGGACTAAGTTGATTACATCGACCCCAGTGAATAACTGGTACTTAATCTATCGACCCAGAAAGGATGAAATGCAAAGTCGACCTCGGCGGAATTTGAACTCAGAACGTAGCGGCAGACGAAATACCGCTAAGCATTTCGCCCGGCGTGCTAACGTTTCTGCCAGCTCACCGCCTATCTATCTATCTATCTATCTATCTATCTATCTATCTATCTATCTATCTATCTATCTATCTATCTATCTATCTGTCTGTCTGTCTGTCTGTCTGTCTGTCCGTCTGTGTGTTTGTCTGAATCTCTGTCTGTCTGTCTGTATGATAGGCTTCTTTCGGCTTTTGTTTCCCGTACCCGCTCACAAGGCTTTGATATCGGCCCCGGGTTATGATGGAAGACAGTTGCCAAAGATATCCCGCAGAGGTGATGAACCCGGTATCAAGTGTTTAGGAAACAAATTTCTGATCGCACAGACGACCATGCTTGTAGAGAGTGATTTGCTGTTAACAAAGGAACGGAGGATTGCAATAAACTCGTGTTGCTTGCAGCAGCACTAAATTTTACCTAATATTAGCAACGCGAATCGGCAAGAAAAAAGAAAAAAAAAAAAAAGAAACACACACACGCAACAAGACAACAAAGAAATAATAAAAACCGAACGAACTATAAAACTATGAAAATGTTGTCTAGTCGACTCCCTTCCACCATAAACAAACATAAACATATCTTTTTCCCCGACAAAAACATAAACTCACAAGAGCAGGCGAATCTGTTTTTGTTTGGATGCCAATTTTCAATCTCTTCAATTCCGGCTCGAATTGATTTCATATTCGGTATGCTAATCATTGCTTTGAAATTTATTTTCGCAACAAATCAATAAATAAAGAGTTATTAGCTTTTAAAATTTGAAAATATTGGCTAATTTTAGCCAATCAACACAATCTTGCCTGTTTCCATAGTAACAAGCCAAGCATAAGAATTCTTTAGTTTGCGAGAAAGCACATGCTGACAAATATATTCCACTCATTAAGGTGGATGTTAGATATACTAAAAATAACAGCCAAATAGGCCTTAAATCACGCAACAAAATTCCTTTGTTTTAGTTTTGGATCATCGTATGAATTACGGTGGGTAGAATACAAATTCGCAAAAGTTTTCTGAAAATCCCTCAAAATAATAAAAGTTATTAGGGGTTATATGGCGTGCATAAAGTAGAATTTGAATTGTTTACAGCTGACAACACGTACTGTCACGCACAAAATGACGGGTTTCAAATCCTATTTTCTGACCCGGTGAAAATCATCAAACTTTAAACCTCTATAACTTAAAAGAAAAATTTTATGGATAAAATGAAGTATTTACTAAGATTCAGCTTAGAAAACAACATTAATGTGCCAAATTTTAAATCCTTCAATAAACTTTGAGTTTTCGAAATTTGACAACCAAACTGAAAAGATCCGAGCAGGCACACCAGTCTGACTGTATGTCTTAGACTTCTACGATATGCCGATCGATGATTTTGAGGTAAAAAGCCCGTTACGGGAGGCGTTCATATGAGGAAGTCATAAAAAAACGTAAGGCTGTCCTAAGAAGAGAGGGAATCTTAAAGGGGAGAAGGAGATTTCTTCGACTAACCACACATCCGCTCTATCAAGTCCATCGGCAGCAGTATGTGAGTCTATCAATCTATCTATGTGCCTAGCTTTGCTGTACATATATAGGTATATGAAATGTATATATATACGCGCGCACACACACACACACATACACACACACACACACACACACACACACACACACACACACACACACACACACACACACACATACACACATACATACACATACGCACACAAACATATACATATACATGGGGTCATTCCATAAATAATGCGGTTTTTTCAATTGCATGCACCAAAAGTCAGTGGGAGACAGGATAAATTACCTGCATCAACTTGCTATAAAAACAGGCAGAAATGTTACCTTGTGCTTATTCATAGGGAAATTTTGAAGAGTGCAGTTCGATTTTAACAGTTATTTTTTTAAAGCTATAATGGAAGTGATAAAGGAGCATATTCGACATATTTTGCTTTATGAGTTCAATAAAGGCAACAATGCAATGGAAAGTGCGAGGAATATTAATGCAGCATATAAAGATCGGAGAATAAGCGTAAGCCAGTGTGAACGATGGTTCCAGAAATTCTGAGCGGGAAACTACAGCCTAGTAGACGAGCCTCGTTCTGGAAGATCTGTAGAGCTCGACGAGGACGTCCTGCAAACCCTGTTGGAACAAAATCCCATCGTAACTGTTGAGGAAGTAGCAGAGAATCTCGGATTATGTCATTCATCGACTCCTGCGTGCCATGAAAAAAGTCAGCAAATTGGGTCAATGGCTTCCCCACAAACTTTTCGACTCTAATCGCGAGCAGAGAGTGAATGTGTGCTCTTCATTACTGCCACGTCTCGCGAATGAACCTCTTTTGGACCGAATAGTGACTGCTGACGAAAATTGGGTTCTCTATCAAAATGTCCAGCGCCGAAGACAGTGGGTAGGCAAAGGGGAAACCCCCGTACTCCAGGTTAAAGAAGGTTTTCACCCAGGTAAGGTGTTGTTATCTGTTTGGTTGGGTATGAAAGGTTTAGTCCACTTTCAACGTTTAAACCCAAACCAAACGATAACAAAGGAGATCTACTGCAAGCAGCTTGAGCGGTTTAAGTCAGCGCTAGACAAAAACGACCATCTTTGGTTTCAAGACAAAAGGTATTCTTCCATCAGGATAATGCTTGGCCACATACAGTGAGGATGACATTCCAAAGGTTGGCTCAGTGTAAATGGGAAACGATGCCCCAGCCACCATATTCGCCGAATATTGTCTCATCTGATTATCATTTAATCTGCAGTCTTCTAAATCATTTGTACGAAAAAGATGTGAATTCTGTAGACGACGTCAGAACAGTACTGGAGAGCATTCTTCGACACGAACAAGTGAATTTTGGAAGAAGGGCCTTGTTAGTCTACTAAATAGATGGAATAGCATTGTAGAAAATGAAGAAGGGCATATTTTAGATTAAGAAAGAACTTTGTTTATCTTAGTTTTGAAAAATACAAGAGATATACAAAAACGAACTATTTATGGGATGACCCAATATATATGTTTATATATAGAGCAAAAGATTGCGGTTTTGAAATAGTTCTGTACAAAGTTATCTGGCTATGCTACAAAAGCTGCTTTTGCTGTTATTACAACAGCAGGATGGAACAGAGGGTCTGTACTTTCAGCAGGACGGGGCACCGGCCCATTATGCTACGCTTGTGCGAGACTGGCTGGACGCCAACCTGCCCTGTCGATGGATTGGTAGGCGAGGACCGCTTGAGTGGCCGTCTCGTTCACCGGATTTGACCCCACCCGACTTTTTTCTGTGGGGCAAACCGCTTGAGTGGCCGTCTCGTTCACCGGATTTGACCCCACCCGACTTTTTTCTGTGTGGCAAACCCTGCTGTACTTTTTCACCACAACTTTATCTCACTCTTACTTCCTGTTTCTGTTGTGCCTGTAATTCAAAGGGTCAGCCTTGTCACGCTGTGTCACGCTGAATATCCCCGAGAACTACGTTAAGGGTACACATGTCTGTCGAGTGCTCAGCCACTTGCACGTTAATTTTCCACGAGCAAGCTGTTCCGTTGATCGGATCAATTGGAACCCTCGACGTCGTAAGCGAAGGAGTCCCAACTACTACTACTAGCACAGGGACTGAATTACTCCCAACAAAATTTCAATTCCCGTTCCTATATTAGAATTATGCCAAGTTGAGAAAATATTTTCCAGTGAACTAACGGACATGACATTTGAAAATACAAATAATGAGCTTACCTATAGATTTATATCTTTATATGTATTACTTTTTTCTGTCGTTGGACTGGCGCTATGCTGTAGCCCGATCTTGAAGGGTTTAGTGAAACAAATCCATCCCACATATTTTAAAACCTGGTCCTTATTCTATCATTCTCTTTTTGAGACGTAAACAAACCAATACCGACTGTCTAGTGATAGGGAACAAACACAAAGATGCATACATATATGGTATCTATCTATCTATCTATCTATCTATCTATCCATCCATCCATCCATCTATTCATACATACATACATACATACAGACAAACATGTAGTATGTATTTATTATTCTTAAAGAAGAATGTTGTTGATAGTGACTTCAAAGTTTCAGCCAAGTAAGCCGACGATGGGCTAGCTGGCTGAAATCTCGAAGTCCCAGTCAACAACATTTTTGTTTAAAAATAATAGATTTATACTCTTCAAAAGTATAGAGTTACTCAGCAGATGAATTTAAAATTGTATTTATTAGAACAGACAGACTGACAGGCACACACATACACACACACACACACACACACACACGCACACACATACACACACACATAAGGGACTACTATCTGATGTGGCGTACCGGCAGTTTTTTTCCAATGTGCCAGGGACCGGTAATATTAATTTATACCAGAAGCAGTATATATAATGAATATAATAAAAGTTGACAATTTTTCTATCTTATATTTATTTTCTAGGAGTGGCTGTGTGGTAAGTAGCTTGCTTACGAATCACATGGTTCCGGGTTCAGTCCCACTGCGTGGCACCTTGGGCAAGTGTATTCACCTATAGCCTCGGGCCGACCAAAGCCTTGTGAGTGGATTTGGTAGACAGAAACTGAAAGAAGCCCGTCGTATATATGTATATATATATATATATATATATATATATATATATATATATATATATATATATATATATATATATATAAATGTATATGTATGTGTGTTTATATGTTTGTGTGTCTGTGTTTGTCCCCCCAACATCGCTTCACAACCGATGCTGTTGTGTTTACTCCCCGTACATAGCGGTTCGGCAAAAGGGACCGATAAAATAAGTACTAGGCTTACAAAGAATAAGTCCTGGGGTCGATTTGCTCGACTAAAGGCGGTGCTCCAGCATGGCCACAGTCAAATGACTGTAACAAGTAAAAGAGTAAAAGAGTAAATAAGGTAAAAATAATTCATAAGCATTTTATAAAGTTTCTTCCTTTTCTGGAAACTAGCCGCGTACCGTCAGCTGATGGTTCGCGGACCACCACTTTGAGTAGCACTGGAAGACAGTTGCTCAAGACGCCGTGCACTGAACCATGTTGTTATGGAGCAAGCTTCTTACCGCACAGCCACGAGCGCGTTATAGAGGGTGAATTGATGTTAACAAAGGAAGGTAGGGTTGCAAAAAACTCATGTTGCTTGAAATAACACTAAGTTTTACTTAATTAATAGCGGGGATATTGGCGGATTTTCTTTTGAGATAATATGTTGGTGTTTCAAACCATGCGTAAGTTTGTTTCCACATTTACAAGGCTGAACCTGGTAAATTCATCATTACCTACCCCAAAACTAATCTATTTCCCAGTTATGTAGCCACAACACCACCAGACCAACGCACACAAACAAACACACACACACGCACACACAAGCACACACACACACACACACACACTCACGCACACGTAATATCCACACAAAACTCATTATGTATGCATATATATATATATACACACAAACATATGTATACACACACATATAGACACATAATGATTTTGTGCGTATAAAAATACGTCTGTTGTGTTGTGCGCGTGCGTGTATGCCGGGATGCGTGTATGTGTGTGTGTGTGTGTGTGTGTGTGTGTGTGGTGTGTGTTTGTAAGTGTAAACAGGAAGGGAAAAAAAGCGTCTACTCAATAGCAAAATTAAAGTTATGTATCATATTTCATTGGATACAGCGATTACAGAGTTGTTGTTACTCCGAGTTTCTCGCTTCCGATCGTATGAAGTTAGTGAAAAATAAACATTAGGAAGATATTGAAATAGAAACATAAAAGGTAAATTAAAGTCTAAGAAGATTTTAATTCGAAGAAATTAGCCCACAAAACGTGAAACAAAATGAACTTTCATGGACGATGATATGAACACTAAACACACACACACACACACACACACACACACACACACACACACACACACACACACACACACACACAATAATATCCACACAAAACTCATTTTGTATGCTTATATATACGTATAAGGTGAATTCAGCAACGCAACCTATCCAAACAGCTACTCTGTGTTGATAAAGTGCAATAACCCAGAAACCACAGATGTTGTTTTGTGCTGGATGGGGGTGCTGGACTCCCTGTTCGAAAATATAAGGACACAGATATTGTGTCGTATAGCCAGCTGGAAACAACAGTAGCAATCGGCCCTTTCAGGACAGCCACATCATGTCGGCAAATAGCCTTTACTTTAAAGAACTGGCACTGAATATCTCTCTTTGAGAGGTTTAGAAATAAAAATATTTCTGTTTTATTAGATCAGTGACTATTTTATTAGATCAGTCATTTTGAAAACTATATATTTTCGAACGGTGAATTCAGCAACGCCACCTAGCCAAGCAGTTTCTCGTGTTGATAAAGTGCAATAACCCAGAAACCGGTCCACAGCCGTTGTTTTGTGCTGGATGGTGGTGCTGGACTCCCTGTTTGAAAAGGACACAGATATTGTGTCGTATAGCCAGCTGGAAACAATGTTTCCTAGAGCTAAACAACAGTAACAATCGTCCCTTCCAGGACAGCCACAAAATGTTGGCAAATAGCATTGACTTCAATTTCATATATACTTATATGCTTGTGTGTGTGTGCATATACATTCATACATGCATACATACATACATACATACACACACACACACACACACACACACACACACACACACACACACACACACACA
>NC_068989.1:20700765-20705276 GCF_001194135.2 Octopus bimaculoides
ATATATATACACGTACATATGCACATGCTCACATACACATGTATCGTTTCTCAAAGGAGGCTTCCTAGGTAGGTCAAATGTAACTAATCTTTCCAAGCGGAAGTTTAGTAAAATACTCAAGAGACATTTCCAGCTTGAAGTGTATAGTCCGATCTCTTTTGCACTGTTCAAAATAATTAAAAGATTCTTGGTAACATGAAAAAAGAACCAAAACGAAATATCGAGGATCTTATGGTATGCAAAGACCATAACAGCGTCGGACAAAATGCCGTGCTGCAAGAAATGCGGCGTGCCATTTTGTCCAACGCTCCAACAATTCTGCCGATTGCGTGTGTGTTCATGTGTTTTCTCATGTTTCATCTTCAAATTTCGCTAGTTTCATTCATTGGACTGCAACCACGCTGGGGTACAACCTGGAAGTATTTAGTTGAACAAATGGACCTCAGCTATTTCTTCAAGTCTGGTACTTATTCTATCGGTCTCTATCCAGCTTTATTATCATTGCCGCGCAATGATAATGAAACCAGAACCACGTGATAAGCAAAGCGAGTTTCTTAAACCAAGTCAGGCCAGCACCTACGTCTGTCTGTCTGTCTATCCTGATAGCTAGCTATATTATACATGCGTGCGTATGGTGCGATCAGTATTTAATGGTGGCAAATATGAAAGAAAAAAACGCATTTCTTAGAAGTATAGTCACACGTCCTCAAATTTAAGGAGAATAAACTTATTTGTATTAGCCTGTTCGTTTGATATTTATGTTATATCGACTCCTGATGCATGAAATACTGTGTCGACTCGGGCAGAAGTGGAACACAAAATGCAAGGGAATAAGAATAAATATTTTTAATTTGTTTGTCTTTGGTTTTTGCCGTTTTAAATACTAGTTGGAAGCATAAATAAAGCACAAGGTAAGAGTGCTGAAAATGGAACACAACGTTGATGAAGGTAAAGAATTCCAGATGAGATATCAAGAATTTGTTTCAATATATGAGTTACACAAACAGATATATATATATATATAGAAAGAAAGAGAGAGAAAGGGAGAGAGAGAGAGAGAGAGAGAAAGAGAAAGATGGGGAGAGGAGTTTTAGAGAGATGGTGTATAGGGTAAGTAATTGCAGAAAGACAGAAGCAAAACTAGCAAACAAATGCAATACACAAGGGAATTACAACAGACAGATAACCTTATGAAAGGGAAACAAGAGAGAAAATCACAAAGCAGCGGCAGCAGCAGTGATATTAACAATGTAACAACAACAACAAAATTCTACTGACTCTGGTGCAACATCAATAAACTGTTATAACTCCTACACTATTTCTTCCCTAAAGGCATGACCTACTTGTTATTTCTTCTAACCAGGCAAACATTTACCTACATAGGCGAAGCCATCGTTCAAATCCATGTTTACGTTACTACACTTCCAGTCTCATATCTTGCTGCACTTAAACTCTTATCTTATTTTACATACATCCTTACATTACTACTTGTCCACCTTTATCTAATTACAGAACAGCCCTCATTACCATTCAAGCGAGAGACAGGTCCTCTTACTCCCAAAAGTGATACTTCAAGAAACCTTTATACAGCAAGTGTTTGACAACTTACTCTCTCCCATTTAGTAACACAGTACAATCACTACAAATACTAAACGAACTGTACTCATATGTCTAATACACAGCTAAAAGCTTCAAACTCATTATATATATGTATATATAATTATTGTCTCTGTTTTGTTTTCCGTCTCCCACGGGAGAAATTTTTGTAAAAAAAGAAACAGGGGGTAAAAGAGAGTAGGAATACATTGTTTAAAAAAGATAGGCACAGACGTAGTTGTGTGCTTTAAAAGTTTATTTTTCAATCACATTCCCCGGTTCAGTTCCAACGTCTGCCATTTTAGATAAACGTCTTCTATAGCACGGGGCCGACTAAGGGCTTCTGAGTGAATTCGTTAGACGGAAACTGAGAGAAACCCGTCGTACACACACACACACACACTCATATATATTTGTGTGTGTGAGTATGTATGTATGCACTTTTGTATTTGTGTCGACAGAATAAGTACCAAGCCTAAAAATATGGTTTGGGGTCGATTCGTTCGACTAAAGATCTTTGAAAGCGGTGCCCCAGCATGGCTTCAGTCCAGTGACTAAAAGCAGTAAAAGATAAACGATAAAATATATTAAGCTTGGCATCCAGCAGAGCTATTTAAACTAGACGTCTTAGATCATCTCATTTCCCTTCCCTTTTTAATTAAGCGAGTTTTTCATGGCTTAAAATATTCTTTAAACTTTTTTCTATGATTAAAACGGTAACTTCTGATCTCCAAGCAATGCGCGGTACTGATGAAAGATGTCAATCCGAAACGTCTGTACACATTTATTCTTGCTTGCAACGACAGTAAGGATGTTTTCTCCCTTGAATGTAAATTTATTCCGAAAAGATATTCTTAAGGCATATGAAATTATCTATACAACACTGTTTCCGTTTATTACCCCCTTTTTTTTTTTAAAGGGAGTAATTTAAATTAAAACTAAAAATATATTGCATGAGGCACTCAAGAGGGAATCCTTTAATTCATATCTCAGTTCTTATTCATCGTTTTATTCTAGGCCTTATTCTATTTTCTAGAGTTTCTTGTTATTTATAATGCATTTCTCTGCAGTTCAGGTCACCATTCACCTCTTGTAGTAATCATTATGGATTTCGAATCCAGCAGTTTCTGTTTGTCATTCGTTTTCTTTCTTAACCCCACTTTTTGAGCCATACTATTTCCGCAGGTTTCTAGCAATGCAGGTATCAGCATGTGTGTATATATTTGCGCGCTTCCTACAACATTAAGAGTATTTTAACTCTTATTTCTAGCAATGTGGGTGCTTTGACACCTTTAGTCACATTTTGTGACGATTGAAGTTTTCCTTTGTGGTATCACATAACCCTTCCCTATTTATATTAATTTTTCGTATACGCATTAGTATTTCGCCAAAGCATACATAAATTTCTATGGTAAATACATATATGCTGACTGATATCTGCCCGACATCTGCCAAGCCTACGGAGATAAACTAAACGTTTAGTCTGCATGATTGTCGGTGACGGGACAGTTGTCAACCCTGTCAGCATGCGTGCATACATCCGCGCGTTTCCTATAGTATTAAGAGTATTTTAACTCCTATTCCTAGCAATGTGGGTGTCTTGGAACACTTAGTCACATGCTGGTAGTTAATTTATAATATATTGATATATATATGTATGTATGTATGTATGTATGTATGTATGTATGTGTGTATATATATATATATATATATATATATATATATATATATATATATATATATATATATATATATATATGTGTGTGTGGGTGTGTGTGTGTGTGTGTGTGTGTGTGTATTAAAACGTAAAATTAAAACAAAACACAAAGGATTCCGCGGTACACGTGTTTCAAGCTTTATACACAAACAGTCATTGCATCATTATATGAGTATATAATTGATATACAGGATGGTTTAAAGCTATCTTCAGCCGCAAATATATTCCGTCCCAAGATTACATCACAAAGAAGAACTCACAAAGAAGAAAGAAAAAGAGAGAGAAAGAGGAGAGAGAAAAAAAGGGAAAGTCCACTTGCTATAATTCATAGTAATATGCTTATCCATTAAATTGTTATATTTGCAAAAATGTTCATCGGTATTCAGAAATCTGTCCATATTGTACCACAATTCAGGGTAGAGTGGCTATATATATATGTATATATATGTATATATATACATACATACACAAACACGCACAGGCACACACACATACACACACGCACACATACACACATATGCATGTATGTCTGTGTGCTTTTACGCACAATACATCTATATGAGCAGACCTCTCAAAGGCTAATACCGAAGTAGTCGGTGTTTAACGAGGCATCCATCTTAAGTTGGATATAAATGTTGCCCTTGGGTACTGATACAGTTTCTGTTGCTAAATAAATATATATATATATACATATACACGTGCATACATTGATACAGATATGTATGCATGTATCAAAGGAAAGTGCTTGACATGTTTAAGACGCAAAGTCACTAAGAACTACTTCTGAAAAGTTCAAAATCCAGGCACGGTCATAAATCTATAATACATTTGTTTATGTAAATTTATACTTATGGACGAACACACACATACACACACACACACTTATACGTGTGCTTACACACACACACACACACTCACACACGCACACACACACACACACACAAACACACATATACACACATCCAATTGATTTTGTTTTCTTTTTTTTAGGCTAGTCTACGTATTGTGTTAAGTTACATCATTGTAAATCTAGTTTATGGCCACAATGTATTTATATATACACATATGCATAGACATATGTCCTTATATATTTTACGATTGTTTGTACTATTTCTACGCGTGTTTGTCTTTATGTGTATGTATGCACGTAGGTGTATGTGTTGTGTACGTGTATATATATATATATATATATATATAT
>NC_068989.1:20705305-20707955 GCF_001194135.2 Octopus bimaculoides
TATATATATGTATATATATATATATATATATGTATGTATGTATGTGTGTATATATATATATGTATGTATATATATATATATATATATGTATGTATGTGTGTGTGTGTGTATGTGTGTGTATAGATGTAAATGTGTGTTTGTGTGAGTTCAAATGCCATCTGGCGAACGTCGAGTCGGCGCAAAACTTTAAATAATGACAATATAAACATTCCCCACATACACACACAAGAACCCATATATATTTATATGTACGTAAACTCTTCTCCCTTCCCCTATCCCTCTTTGTCTCTCTTCCTCACCCACGCACACATTTGCAAACATATCTTTATGAATTTACGTGATGGTTTATATTGCTGCTGATTGTCATAAAAATGACGACGATGATGATGATGATGATGTGCGTGCATTTAAGTGTGCATCTGTGCAGCTTGCGTAAATATGTGCGCAAATTAACATTTCTTCGAGATGAATTAATTTTGAAAATGATTATATATTTTAAAGAATAACATATATTATTTATTCATTTAATGAATCATAACATCATTCTGAAGACATTGCCTTTTATCAGTTTTAAACATTTTATTTTCATTCACGCTTTTGCTCTGGTAGATGTTATTTCGACACTATCCCAAAAGAGCAAGTCATACCCAATGGTCAAAGGTCTTTGGGTTATTCCTTCTCCTTCAACTTTCAAACATCCTCTTCAGAATACTTGCTGTTCCTAACATTGCTGTTTTTCTGCAAGAGTTCCGCTCTGATGGTACTTCCTAGCTTCTCAAGCCATGCATCCGGATTTTTACTAACTTCTCCCAGCGCGCCAACCACAATTGGTGTCACATCTATGTGCGTGATTCTCCATTAGTTTCCGGATTTCCCACTTCAGCACCTGTGTTGAGAGGAATTGGGGGGGGGGGTTGAATAATTTACTTCTAGAAACATGGGTGTTTCGTTCATCATTCTTAAACACCCCTTATTCAGGGACTTTTTGAGTGGGATGGGTTACTAAACCTGAGGAAAATTCTAGCATGGCCCCACCTGCAAGGTCATGCGCTGTTTATCTTGACACAAATTTACCATGTCATGCACATATGATTGTGATGCAGGTGCCTGGTGTACCCTTATCAGACGAGTAGTCATGATGGGTATATTGGGCTTTGTATATTTGCATACCAGTGTCACTTTGATGGCATGCATCGCTGTCATTCAACGACAACAATAATAATGGTTTCAAATGTTGGTACAAGGCCAGAGATTTTGTGGGAGGAGTAAATCGATTACATTGACCCCAGTTCTCGTCTGGCATTTATTCTATCGACCCTGGATGTTCAAATTGGAACGTGAGGACGGACGATATGCTGCTAAACATTTTGTCCGGCGTGTAAAAGATTCTGCCAGTTCACTGCCTTGAAAAATAAACAAAGACATGACATGATAGAGCTTGGCCAATATCCACACTGGTTAACATGTCGGCGTTATAAAATCAAAACTATTGCCATGTGGTGTAAACATCACCCTGAGGCTGTAACCGATGGAGACAACGTAACGATGCTTTGAGACTTTCCTGTACATACAGATAGAACCATCCAAGCTAATAAACTGGATATTGTTGTAAAAGACCAAAATAATGGTTTCATTTTTCTCACAAGGGCAACAATTTTGGGGTAGGGGATGTATTAATTACATAGACGCCAGCGTTCAACTGGTACTTAATTTATCGACCACGAAAGGATGAAAGGCAAAATTAACCTCGGCAGAATTTGAATTCAGAACGTAGCGATGGGGGCAATACCGCTAAGCATTTCGTCTAGCGCGCTAACGATACTGTCAGCTCGTTGCCTTGAAAAATAAATGATCCTTTCTACTATAGGAACAAGGTCTGAAAGTTGGAGGAGAAGGATAGTCGATTAAGTCGATACCAGTACTCAACCGGTACTTAATTTATCTACCCCGAAAGGATGAAAGGCAAAGTCAACCTCTGAAGAATTTGAACTCAGAACGTAGCGACGGGTGAAATGCCGCTAAGCATTTCGTCCAGCGCACAAACAATACTGATAGCTCGTCGCCTTGAAAAATATGGTAAAAACATGACGTGTCAGAGTTTGGCGAATATCTCACACTTGTTAATATGTCGTCATTATAAAATCAAAACTGTTATCAATGGTATAAGCATCATGAGGCTGTAGCTGATGGAGACAACGTAACGATACTTTGGGACTTTCCTGTACATACTGACAGAACCACCCAAGCTAATAAAGTGGATATTGTTTTAAAATACCAAAATAATAAAGTCTGGTACTTAATTCATCAACCTCGAAAGGATGAAAGGCAAAGTTGACTTCGGCAGAATTTGAACTCTGAGAGTAGCAACGGGCGAAATACCTATTTCGTTATTGCCCACAAGGGGCTAAACATAGAGGGAACAAACAAGAACAGACGAACGGATTAAGTCGATTACATCGACCCCAGTGCGTAACTGGTACTTAATTTATCGACCCCGAAAGGATGAAAGGCAAAGTCGACCTCGGCGGAATTTGAACTCAGAACGTAACGGCAGACGAAATACCGCGATGCATTTCGTACTGCGTGCTAACGATTGAGTGGAGGCGCAATGGCCCAGTGGTTAGGGCAGCGAACTCGCGGTCGTAGGATC
>NC_068989.1:20708082-20709253 GCF_001194135.2 Octopus bimaculoides
AACCCTGCTGTATTTTTTCACCACAACTTTATCTCACTCTTACTTCCTGTTTCTGTTGTGCCTGTAATTGAAAGGGTCAGCCTTGTCACACTGTGTCACGCTGAATATCCCCGAGAACTACATTAAGGGTACACGTGTCCGTGGAGTGCTCAGCCACTTGCACGTTAATTTCACGAGCAGGTTGTTCCGTTGATCGGATCAACTGGAACCCTCGACGTCGTAAGCAACGGAGTGCTAACGATTGTGCCAGCTTGTGTGCCTATTTTCTTAAAGGCACAAGGCCTGAAATTTGGTGGGAGGAGACTAGTCGATTACATCGACCCCTGTCTTTCGCTGGTACTTAATTTATCAACCCCGAAAGGATGAAAGGCAAAGTTGACCTCGGCGGTAAGCTCATAGAATCGTTAACTCACCGGGCAAAATGCTTAGCAATATTTCGTTCATCTTTACATTCTGAATTCAAATTCCACCGATGTCTACTTTGCCTTTCATCTTATCGGGTCCTATAAAATAAGTACCAACTCATCACAGGGGTAAATGTAACTGATTTAACTTCTCTCCCGAAACTCTACACCTTGTGCCAAAATTTGAAACTAGGTTGCTACTTTCTGCAATTTATTATAAGAGCAGTTCTTTGTTATTTGTCAAATTCCTGCGTATTATACTTTCAGACATGCTAAAATTTTGCTGTGATAATTTTCTGTGTTGCATGTGTGGTGAAAGAAAAAAATATTATTTTGGATTTTATTTCACTCAGGAACCTTTATGGAACTTTTTGGAATGTCTCCAAGAATAATGTTTCTCTGTTTAAAAGTTATTTACACCAGTCGTCACAGATTTCTACTTTTATTTGTATTAAAATTCAAACTGTTCTGTGAGATACGGACAACTTATATACGCAGATATTTATAACGTATTTCTGGCATAGATTTCTCGCAAGCAGTGACATTTTCGTGTAAATTAAGCAAACTGCTGTGTTTGGTGTATACGTACAACGTGACAAATTTTTGGAAACGATATCTTTAGGTGATGAGAAGGTCATAGAAACACTAAACATGATATACTGTACACATTCTATAGTTATTGTTTGTTTATAAGTTAAATTACTTCGTTTAATTATAAGATCCAGAAACACATACATTCATGTGTGTATATATATATATATATATAT
>NC_068989.1:20718797-20725832 GCF_001194135.2 Octopus bimaculoides
CGACTTGAAGAAAATTCTAACTGGGCCCCACCTGCGAGGTCATGCGCTGTTTATCTTGATATGAGATCACCATGTCGTGCACATATGGTTGTGATGCATGTGCCTGGTGTAGCCTTATCAGACGGGTAGTCATGATGGGTATATTGGGCTTCGTATATTTTACTCCAATGTCACTTTGATGGCATGCACTGCTCCCTCACTCAATAATAATAATAATAATAATAATAATAATAATAATAATAATAATAATAATAATAATAATACAGTTCCAAACAAAAGAGGGACTCAAAAACCAAAGCCACCTCCATTAGAAGAGGAATATTCCAAGGATACATACTCTCTCCACTCCTTTTCTGCTTGGCACTGACACCTTTATCTGACATGCTAAACAGAACTGGCTGTGGATACAACTGTTACGGCAAAACAATGAACCACCTCTTATAAATAGATGACCTAAAACTGTACGCTACAAATGATAAACAGCTGGAAATATTACTACAGACAGTACATGGATTTACCAAAGAAATAAATATGAAATTTGCCTTAGAAAAATGTTCCAAAGCAACCTTGAAAAGAGGAAAACTAGTTAAGCGTAGCAGCATCACACTAGATAAAGCAAATGAAATAAGAGAATTAGACCAAAGCCAGACATACAAATATTTAGGAATCAATGAACTAGATACGATAAAACACACACAAATGAAAGAGAAAATTAAGAAAAAGAATAGTATAGACGAGTTAGATTAATACTAGAAACAGAGCTCAATGTGAAAAACAAGATAATACGTATCAACAATTCAGCCGTACTAGTTATAAGTTACAGCTACAATATCCTTAACTGGACACTAAGCGAACTAATCAAAATAGACAGAAAAACAATAAAAATAATAAGATCTAGGATGCACCACCCAAAATCTGACATAGAAAGGTTATATATACAACGTATAGAAGGTTGTAGAGACCTTATACAGCTAGCAAACTATTACAAAATAACCACCATAGGACTACAAAAATACCTACTTCAGAAGCAAGGAAAACTAATACAAATAGCCACAAAACACGAGCAAAACAAAAAAAAACTGTTTTCAGTCTTTAAGGAAGCGGACAAATACAAAAAAGAAGTCATACTACCTAACAACTGTGAAGAAAAAGAAGAAACAACAAAATAAAAATAATTCCTATCATAGTGGTTGCATTAGGTATGATAAAAAATATTCAGACAAATACATAACAAAACACCAGGACTTACAAATATATATAACATACATAAAATTGCACTACTGGGCACTGCACACATTCTACGCAAAACACTTTCAATACAGTAATCATAAGAGCATCACAACAAACCACAGCACATACCCGAGGCACACAGAGCTGTGCTCGGTGGTGCAGTGAAAGCATGTGAAAAAAATAGACTACTGAATAATAATAATAATAATAATAATAATAATAATAATAATAATAATAATAATAATAATAATAAGGACTTACAAATATATATAACATACAGAAAATTGCACTACTGGGTACTGCACACATTCTACGCAAAACACTTTCAATACAGTAACCATAAGAGCACCACAGCAAACCACAGCACATACCCAAGGCGCACAGAGCTGCGCTCGGTAGTGAAGTGAAAGCACGTTATAAAAATAAAACTACTGAATAATAATAATAATAATATGTGTATCTGTGTGTATGTGTGTGTTAATGTTAGCATTTTCAAGCGCTTTTAATAACATAGCTGAGCATATACTGATGGTGTGATTATATAATGTGTGTAGAGTAAAACTTATGAATATCAAGCTGACTGGAACTTCATGTTTGTCTATCCGCTTGAAGGACTCAGTGAATGAGTATTTTACTTGTGATTTCCTTAAATAAAAGAAAGTTTTGTTAAATAAATGAAGTATGCATAATTGGTTTTGCCATTTGTTACAAATTTTAATGAATCGGATTTTCAGTTTATTTCAGATAATAAACTAAATAATTTATTACAAATAATAAACTTTATAATTTATTTCAGATAATAAATTAAATAAATGGTTAGATGTCATGAAACAAGCTAAGCAGTTAGCAATGTAACTACACACGTGCTGCTGGTGATTTCTTTTCTTCTGATGAGTTTTTCGTTTTTCGTTTTTCGTTCCGACGAAGAACTATGCTAGAAACGTCAAAAGCTCATCTTACCGAGCATCAAACTAATACATTCCATGTGCACGTGCTTTAGTTGTTTGTTGTTGTTTGGCTTAATGCTCGTTTATTTGATTAGACTAAGAAGATAGCTGAGTAGGGTGATCGATGAAAAGGAAGCTTGGTGGGGAGGGAGTGAGTGAAAAAAGAGAACAGGTTATGAGAAGGTTTATTGAATATAGGTTGATATAAGGCCAAACTGCAAGCAGTAGTTTAGCATAGTTTAGGGCAGCCACTGGCAAACTGCGACCCCCGCAACTTCTTGAATGAAACAGCTGACGAAAATTTACTTTGAAAGTTTTTCGTAGCGCCGGTCTTATGTGGCCCAGATCTCGAAAGAAGGTTACCCATCCTTGGTTTAAGTATTTTGTAAATGGATTAAGTTTTACATAATAAAGTTTGTGCCATATTGAAATTTATAGGGAAAATATTGAACTTTCTAAGCAAGTATATATGTGTGTATGTTAGAGAAATTAATGTAAAAATTACTGTTAAAATATACCTTTCATTTTTATACATATAAAACTAGAAATAAATCCTGGAAGATATTACCTCTATAAAGAGTTTAAAGAAAAATAATAAACAAGATAGTAATCTATATTCATAGTCATTCAGTGTATCTTCGGATGACGAATCTTTTAATTGTGCTGCATAATATTATAATAATGCTTTAGAAATTAGCAGTTTAAAAGAGAAAGTAAACTACATAAAACATTCAATGATATAAAAAAATTAAAAATAAAAAAAAAACGTAAAAAATAGTTTTCAGTCCATGTTTGAAATTGGATGTCATTTCCAATATTTATTTCTTTATTGCCCACAAAGGGCTAAAGATAGACAGACAAAGGCATTAAGTCGATTACATCGATCCCAATGCGTAACTGGTACTTATTTAACTAACCCCGAAAGGATGAAAGGCAAAGTCGACCTCGGCGGAATTTGAACTCAGAACGTAGCAGCAGGCGAAATACCGCTAAGCATTTCTCCCGGCATGCTAACGATTCTGCCAGCTCGCCGCCTTTTATCATTTCCAATATTACAATAAAATTTTCAAATCTAAGAAGAAAACATTTTCCACTCGAACATAAATACCACAAAATTTTTTTAACAAATCGAATCTAAAACCCATTACAGTTGTTTCAAAGATTTCAAAACATATATTGCCATAGCACATGGGAGAAATTTCAGAAGTATGAACGGGCGAAGTACGCTACCACAGTGTAATGTTTCCCTTTGCTACTTCCTTGGATATATCATGCTGAAGACGGTAGAAGCGAGGAAATTAAATTAGCCTAACAGCAAATGCATTTAGAAATAGGCATATTCAACATACCTACCTTTCAGCATTCAGAAATAAAAATAAAGTATTATACAACATCTGCTGGAGAAATGCGTTAAAATTACATGCGAATGTGGAATACTCAACTTGTATTTCTATTATTCAATGACTAAACAGTTCAGTTAATTAAACAAATAATTAATTATCTAAACCGAGCAGAGCCATTTATACAATTATACAGCAATATACGCGAGTAGGTTCGCGAGACAGATAGATAGGTGGATAGATAGATACATAGATAGATAGATAGATAGATAGAGAGAGAGAGAGAGAGAGAGAGAGAGAGAGAGAGAGAGAGAGAGAGAGAGAGAGAGAGAGAGAGAGAAAGAGAGACGGAGAGAGAAGGAGAGAGATGAAGCGGGAGACAGAGGCAGAGAGAGAGGAGAGGGAAGGGAAGAATAAGGAAAAAGAGAGATCAAGAGAGAAGGAGAGAGAGCACGTGTGCGTGTATTATGCACTCTACAAATTGACAGACCGATGAGAATACATCCATATCAATTTCACTCTCTCTATGTATACGGATGTAGGAATATATAGGGGTTGTAACGTACTACACATACACACACATGCATACACATACATATGTAGTCACTAGTGTATTTGCACACATTGTATATGAAATGAGTTAATTTAGACATTTTAAAGCTTCTCAGAACAAAATTTTAAAATGTACTTTTTTTATACAAGAAAGTTAGAAAACAATCAATGTTCAATCAATCGAAACAGAAAAAAAAATGTACACTTGGAAAATGATTTTGATAGAGTCATAGAACATTCGTGTGATTTAGCAAGAGATTACTGAAGTTGCTATTGGCAAGCGGAACTTGAGAGGCACATATTCTAAGCTCTAAACTAGGTTTCTACGTGAATCTTTAGTAATAGAAGTTTGGCACTTTCGAAATCGATTGAACCAGTGCTTTGATCTATCCTACGATCATCGAAGGTCATTACAAGAGAAAATAAGGTTGACGTTGAAATTCAGTGATAAACAGATGGAGAGACCGATAATGATGAGGATGATGATGATGATGATGATGGGGAGGAGGAGGATGACAATAACTACGGCACAGAAGAAGTGATGGTATAAAAAGTCAATGAGCATGAAAGATATGAATAACAACAGCCATAGCCACAACGAGAATTTAATCGTTTGATTTGTGGTAGCAATGAGAAGGTAGCAATAATAACTACTAAAGAAGCAGAAACTGTATTTCAAATGAGAATAAGCAACAACAATACCAACAACTTCTATTCTGTTATCACTTGCTTGATTCGTGTAATAGAAGGGGTTTCGACCCCGACAGCGCAATCCACTCAAGATAACACGACAACTTACATGTTACTCCCATTTTGTTTTCGTGTATCTGTGTGTGGTGCTGAACAATAAACGACGTTACTTGCAGGTTTGGAATGGACCTATAACAGGTTCGTTACATTTCTGACGGCAACTATGATAACGGAGTATCTGTAACTCGATGCAGAATAAGTATGAGAATGAGTTATGCTCTAAGAGTTCCAGCTTAATTAGCGAAAGACATACATAGGTCATCCGATAAGTAACATTCGGACTTCTATATTTTCAATTTGTAAACGCTTTAACAATATTTTAGAGTGTCTAATGGCATCAAGTAATATTTATATGTATTTGGACATATTTAAACTAATCAAATTTTATCTTGTAGGATAATCTAATTGAAATTTCGCTAATTAAAGCTCTTCAAACAAAAGGAGCATTTAAGGCACATACTGCTTTATGAGTTTAAAAAAGGGAACTCTGCAGCTGAAACGTATCAGCTCATGGAGAAGAATACCTGAATGAAAGAACTTGCAGAAGTTGATTTGTAAAATTCAGAAGTGGAGATTTCAGCCTTGAAAATGAGGCCCGGACAGGACGTCCAATTTTATGACAAATTCCTTTCGACAGAACTTGAAAAAGATCATGCAGTTTCAGTTGAAGAATTGGCAAGCAAGCTTCATTTAAGCCATACAGCTGTTCACCAACATCTTCAACAGCTCGGAAAGATCCCCAAACTCGGAAAATGGGTGCCTCATGATTTGTCTGAAGCCAACTGCAAAATCCCGAGTGGACATCTGCTCTTCTCTTCGTTCTCATGAACCTGTTTCACCTTTTTTGGACAGATTGATGACCGGTGATGAAAAACGGGTCTTATATCAAAATGTTAAGCGTCGTAGACATTGGCTTGGTGAAGGGGAAAAGGCCCAACCACAACCTCAAAGAGAACTCCATGCGAAGAAGCTTTTTCTCTCTGTTTAGTGGGATTGCAAACGAGTCATCCACTTTGGCTACCAACTAATGCAACAATCAGTGCTCTTATTAGAGCGTTTGAGTGCTACTTTGAAGAATAAAAGGCCTGCTTTAGTGAATCGAAAGGGAGTGAATATTTCATCAGGATAATGCAGGACCCCACCACACTGCAAAGATCATGTCATAGAAGATCAAGGAATTCGGTTGGGAGAAAATTGCTCGTCCACCTTATTCCTCAGATCATGCTCGTTCAGATTACCACTTATTCCTTAGTTTGCAGAATCATTTGGATAGATTAACTCTCAAAATAATTGAGAAGTCGAAACTGACCTTTTAGTGTTCTTCTCTTCGAAACTGAACGAGTATAGTTTTCATTAATAGGATTAAAAAGGTTACGAGTCGATGGGAAGATGTCATAGATAATCATAGAAATTATTTTGACGATTAAGTTTCATTGGAATGTCCGATTTGATCATTTGTTTTCCTTATTTAAAATCCGTACCTTACTTATGGGATGACTTGATAAATGTTTGTCCGTGTGTGTGTGTTTGTGTGTGTTTGTGTGTGTGTGTGTGTGTGTGTGTGTGTGTGTGTATCTATGTACGTATATAAACATGCATATATGACATATACATACATACATATATATATAATACAAATGATATATAAGCATGTATACACACATATATGTACCTACTTACATCCACTTGTGTATATAGATACATATTCGGGTACAGGACGTTAGAAATTATTTTGACGATTAAGTTTCATTAGAATGTCCGATTTGATCATTTGTTTTCCTTATTTAAAATCCGTACATTACTTATGGGATGACTTGATAAATGTTTGTCCGTGTGTGTGTGTTTGTGTGTGTGTGTGTTTGTGTGTGTGTGTGTGTGTGTGTGTGTGTGTGTGTGTGTGTATCTATGTACGTATATAAACATGCATATATGACATATACATACATACATATATATATAATACAAATGATATATAAGCATGTATACACACATATATGTACCTACTTACATCCACCTGTGTATATAGATACATATTCGGGTACAGGACGTTAGAAAAATGAACTACAGACAACGGAACGAACACATAGGAAAACAAATAGCCACTTGGAATTATCCCTTCATCAGCTGCCTCTATTCTAAACTAGGCGTTTCGAAGATAAGTATATATGTATAAGTGTGTATATGTGTGCCTTAAAATATATATATATATATATATA
>NC_068989.1:20726079-20727219 GCF_001194135.2 Octopus bimaculoides
ATATATATACATATATATACGTATATATATATATGTATATATGTAAGCGTGAGGGCTGAATAGAAACTAAAACAATAAATTGCTTTATATAGGTATTATTTGGGTTTTGAAGTATATATATACAATGTATTTTACTATGTCCATATGGTTTCGTTTTCCGTTTTGTTTTATAAGTATCGATAAATATATGTATGTAAGCAAAGAAATAATGGTGTATATATGTAGATATAGTTTCTTTATCTTATTTAATTTGTTGTTTAGGCTCATTGTTAGTATGTGGGGCATTTCGTTTGTATTGTATTACTTTTTTTGTTGTATTTAAATGGTTTTGTTGTTGACCGTATCGAATTGATTTTGTTTTTCGTTTTGCTTCTATAAACGGAAAAGTAGTTATCTTCCTTTCGTTCTAATAGTCAAATTAAAAATATTTAAATTTGAATTACTATATATAATGTAATGTATTAAGATAAATAGATACATGTGTGTATGAATCTGTATATACGTACATGTGTGTGTTCGTATGTATACATAAATGATAGGTGTATGTGTATATATATAAGTATGTATAAATATGTGTATAGATAAACGTCTCTATTGTGCAAATAAATCTGTTACAGAACGGAATAGTTATAGATTTAAATTCATGAATTTACAAAATTTCAGTTAGATTATTTACTTATTTATGATTAAGCTCGCTCTTATATAGCGTCTTCGTAATAATTTAGAAATTATAAATATTTTCATTTGATATTTTTCGTCAAATATTTAAGAAAATATGTCTATCTAATAAAACATCAACACATATTTAAACGAATTTAAACGTTTTATTAACGAAGCGGAAACAGCTGTAATTTATGAGATGTGTCATTTGTTTGTTTAAAATATTTAAATTGAATTGAAATAATTGTTCAATTTATTGTTTTGTTTTCCATTTCTGATGTATATACATATACATATACATATATATACATATATATATATATAAACATAATTAAGGGATCAGCAAACATAAGAACTTTTAAATAAGTTCTCCACCGATAATGGTGTTTACATACCGAAGGGCTTGGTAAAAATTATTAATTGTTGATTTATTAATAAATTAATAAATTGATAAACCTTTACCCTTTTAATTGTAATATA
>NC_068989.1:20727571-20728825 GCF_001194135.2 Octopus bimaculoides
GAAGTCCGTCGTATATATACATATATATATATATATATATATGTATGTGTGTGTCTGTGTCCCCCCCCCCAACATCGCTTGACAACCGATGCAGGTGTGTTTACGTCCCCGTAACTTAGCGGTTCGGCAAAAGAGGCCGATAGAATAAGTACTAGGCATCCAAAGTATAAGTCCTGGGGTCGATTTTCTCGACTAAAAGGCGGTGCTCCAGCATGGCCGCAGTCAAATGACTGAAACAAGTAAAGAGAAAAAAGAGAAAGATTATCCTGGAGGATATCATCTTCCACCACGGCCAGATGACGGCTTTGGAACTGCGTCGTTGGGAACATCTTTGAACACCTCTTTGAATTTAGTCGTCAGGTCGGCCTTGTTGTTACAGTCAGAGCGGTTGGTGCTTTTCTCAACCACGCTTCACATGTAGTATTTCATGGGATTACAATTGTGTGAATTAGGGGGCCAGTAATTGGGAATTGTGAAGTCGTAGAAATTCTCCGAATACCACATCTAACTCTTTCCACGGGTGTGGTAAGAAGCCAAATCCTATTGTCAAACATATAGACTTCCAGCAACCCTCTTCAGTCAAGGATTGACATCAATCTTCAGCAGCTGCACAGAGCCGTATTAATTGAGCTAAAGGCTCTGTAGGGACTGCTTCTGGCGTGGAGATGCAGTGAGAACGCCTGCTGTATTCATTTCTGATGGTCACAGCTTTGTAGTTCACGTTGCTGCTGTCCATGTCACGTCTTATAGCTTTTACAGAGTTCACAGACAATTGAGTGGCAGTTATTTTGCCAGGTCAGCAAAAATAATTTATTTTGCTAAAATAGCTTGAAATCATGATACGGAAAATAGATTGGTAAATGTTTTTATTTTTCATTCCCTTTTGAAATTAACCCTAATTTTGTGGTATAGAGTTTTTGCTGCTCTTTCTAGCGGGTTAGATGTCCTATTATAGGCATCTCTGTATTTTAAATGAATAATATATAGTCTATTGACTAAATTTTTCTTCTCGCTAGACCGCTGGTAGTAAATGAAATTTCAAAAAACTTTTTTGCTACCCTATGATTTATTAATAATGATAAAATATAATTTGGCTAATTTCTTAAAGAAAATCGGCATTTTTTGTATTTGCTGCCGATTAGGTAAACCGTACATGCGCGGTAAATTTTGAAAAATTAAGCATATAAGCATAAGTCATGTTTCCTATGTTTGCCTCGTGTTTATATGCTACATCTAGGTTATTCCGCTGAAGAT
>NC_068989.1:20729190-20729684 GCF_001194135.2 Octopus bimaculoides
TATGGTTTTCGCATATCCCTTGGTCAATGGCATATAAATGGTTGTAGGGATATGTTTAAATAAGACTGTGAAAGATAAGATAGAAATTTGATATAGAATCAAATCTAGGAAGTTGTTAAAAGTGGGTGGAGATGAGATTCAGATAGTAGGAAAAGAGGAGACAGATGTAATTAATAAGATGAAAAAGGAAATATTGAAAGTGCTGCGAAAAGGAAGGAGAAAAAAAAAGAAAAAAAAGGTAATTCTATCATCTTGGTGTTTTCCATCCATTCTTTCTACCTTTCCTAAGACTTGTCTTTCTGTTAATCTTTCTGTCTCTACTTTGTTCACTCACTCACTCACTCACTCACTCACAACTCACTCATTCATTCTCTCTCTCTCTCCCTCTCTCTTTCTCTCTCTCTCTCTCTCTCTCTCTCTCTCTCTCTCAAACACACGTATATACATACAGTGTTTTTCACTCTCTCTGCCTCTCTCCATCTCCCTCTCTCTCT
>NC_068989.1:20730315-20733167 GCF_001194135.2 Octopus bimaculoides
CTGTGGGTAAATATTTTTGCATGAAATATGTGATAAAATTGAAAATTTGTTTCGTGGGATTTAATAACTTGCAGGTTTACATTTTATTTTTTTGATAAGAATTTTTTTTTTTCCATTATAAAGTGCCTGAAAAGTGGTTTGACATTTCCTAATAGTTTCATGGCCTAGAAATTAAAACAAAAGACTATACTTTTCATAGTTGAACATGTACTTGCTTTTAAAAATAAGTATAAACTTTCCTAGTTCTATTTACCTAACCCCACCTAAAAGAAAAAGCAAAAAAAAAAGGCAAAACAAACAGAAAACTAATATATGTTGTTCCATAAACAAGATAATTGGTTAAAAGTTAAGGATCTCGAACCGAACACATCGTGAACTTTAATTTACTTCTCCAAGGTTTCGCAATCAAAATTTTGCCAAATATCCTTTTTGATGACCTTATTTCCATATCACAATAACAGAGTAGATAACAGTAATGAGGTAGACACTAAATATTCCAGCATATAATTCCATACCTCATCAGTCTATTAAATAGTACAAGTGTACTGGAATTAATCCATACAACTGCGCCCCGTTTTGTGGCATAATGCTAAACTGATAATTAGGTTAATGGATTCCATTCTCAACTGTTTATATATTTACTATGTTAACTTGGGAATAAAAACTATGTTTACTTTGGAATGAAAGCCTTAGATTTATGGGGAACTGACTTTGTATGACGTTGTTCTTCTCCCAAGTGACATACTAACATTATTTCTCGACAGCGCGATTTTTGGAGGTTCGATCTCTCTACCTGGCATCTTGTTTAAGTGTCTACTACTTTGTATCATAGTCTCGAGTCGACCAATGTCGTGTAAAATTTGATTGAGGAGACTGTGTCTACATGGAAACTTGCTGGTCCTGTTCTTATGTGATAGACCTAATCTCTTGTCCGGTTCATCACCCTCAGCAGGCTCTTTCACTTGTATTGCTAGCATTCTTGGACGTGTTTTCAAGTGTATGGGTAAGGAAAACTATTGTTTTCCTTCTACCCAGCAGTCTGAAATCACTGAAAGTGTTTAAGTGTATTTGAATTTCGGGATGTATCTTGCTACAAGATTACTTTTATTTACCAAAACTCTAAATTAACAAAGCTGTCAAGTGGACTTTGATAATACTTATTTCTTTTTCAACAACTTCAGAGGTTCAATTAAAGTGTGATGACTTCAATCACGTATTGAACCCAAATCAGATTGTGCTCCATCAAAGAGTCACGTTTTACACAAGCAACTAACGCAGTTTCGATTCGCAGATGACGTTGCATTCATTGCTGAAACCACAGCTCAGCTACAGACCATGCAAACCATGCAGAGTTGTACACTCTGAGCTTAACTGTAGGTCTTAAAATAAAATAACTCCTATATGCACAAGGCCTGGATCTTTGTGATGAGGGGAACAATTGATCACAACGACGCCGGTACTTGATTAGTGGTTAATTTATCGAACCCTAAAGGATGAAAAGCAAAGTCGACCTCGGCGGAATTTGAACTCAGAACGCAGCGACGGGTAAAATACCGCTAAGCATTTTGACCGACGTGCTAACGATTCTGCCAGCTTGCCGCCCTGGGACGCTATGAAATCAAGGAGGTAAAGGAGCACGTCTACTTAAATCACACAGTGAATATGCTACGAGATATGGATGCTAAAATCTGGAAAAGATTGAGGGCAGGATGGAAGGCCTTCAACTCAATAAAAGATGAGCTTCAAACAAAGCTAGACAATGGCATACTTGCCAAACTCTATATTAGCAACGTCCTACCTCCGCTCTTGTGTAAGACGTGGGTTATTACGAAGAGGACAGAATATTAATTGGCTGCAACTCAAAAGGCTATGGAAAGATCCATGCTAGGAATTCTACAAAGAGAACGGAGCGGCGTGAACGATATAATCACAGAGCACCGTAAGCAGAACTTCCGCTGGGGCGGACATGCTGCAAGATTCACAGACAGCAGGTTGACCCTTGCTGTTGCCGAGTCCTAGAGGTCAGAAAAGGCTACTTGACGACAGAAAGACGATTTAGTCAACCAATTTGGGTCAAGATGGAAAAGAATGGCGCAATTAAGATAAAATTGGAAGTGCATTGTGACCAGCGATGCATAACTGAATTTGATGGTCTGGTCGATAACTTGATGCTGTAATACTGTGATACACACACACGTTCACACACACATATGCATACACACACAGCGGGTACGATGGTTAAATTGTCATCATTTTATATTTTTAATTTCATGCATGAGCATTGTTTGTTTTTAATTTGACGACTAGACTACACAGCATAGTGGGGTCAGTTGGGCATCATCTGTGAGAAAAACAGCACCATGACGCAATTCACTCTGCCAGAAATTTGAAAGCAACATGCTGTCAACACGGAGTCATCGTGAAGTCAAGAAGAGAACCCAGCCATGACTGTCAAACAATTTCTGCGACCTCATCTCTCCAAACATCTGGCTACCTAACTCCCCAGAATACAACCCTCTTGATTATTATGTGGTGGGCGTTGTTGAGGGAGAGATCAACAAAACTCCTTGTAACACCAAAGATGAACCAAAGGCAAGTATTATGGCAGCATTGACCAACTTAAACAAGAGGACCGTCCACAAGGGTTGCAGGAGATTCCGTGGTTGAAGCCAATGGCAATTTTATTGAATAAATGTAGTGTTTGGTGTTTCAAGATACTTCTTTGTAATTTTGGTAAATATATCTATTAAAATGAGTTGTCAGAGTTATTTTCCTTTTTGCGTAATTTAGACAACAATCTATTCACCGCATCCTCTGTGTGTGTGTGTGTGTGTGTGTGTGTGTGTGTGTGT
>NC_068989.1:20733324-20738324 GCF_001194135.2 Octopus bimaculoides
AATTTGAGTGATTCATAATGGATTACTTCATAGAAAATCTGATAACAGATATAACCAAATAGATAGTGAGAGGATAATAGAAATAGAGTAAAAATACAATGAAAGTATAATTAACGTAATTAAAATAATTGACAGCAGAACTGAAAGAAAAATTCTACAAAATACACATTGAAAAGCAACAATGTACCCACCCCACGCAAAAAGAAACCCCGGAAATATATCACGAAATTGCAAAAAAATATACTTTAAAACTTAAATTTTCTCACTAAGATTTATGTTTTTGGTTTCAAATTTTCGTATTTTACATATTAATATTCCGTATGTATCTGTGTATATGTGTGCATGTATGTGTGTGTATTTATGTGTGCATATGTATGTATGTATGTATGTATGTATGTATGATGTCCGTTTATTGGTCTATTGTTTGAACCAACTTTCCGCTAAGGAAAGTTTGACCTTATATGAAACTGTTGTCAACGTTATTTGGTTAATATTTTTGGATATTGTATTGATTGGTTAATTTTTTATTATATTGTATTAAAATTAACATACATCTACATTTTCTTCACGTAGTGGTCTCTTCGCTTTTCAGCATGGCAAGCGAAGGGACCATCACGCGAAGAAAAAAGAACTACACGCAACGCGACAGAAATTGTAAAAGAAAAAAACCCTTCTTCCTTACTCTGTTCCTTTTTATTCTTTCTCTTGCCCACGTATTCTATAAAAACTTAAAACAATATAACCGAACTTTCAATCATGTACATTTGTTACAATCTACGCTGAACATTTATTGATATTATCCGTGAAACTCATTGAAATTTATGTGAACAGTTGAACATTTGATCGTTTAAACATGTTTGTTCGTACTTCTTAACTATGTTAAACCCCTCTTGTTTTATATATATATTTGTACCGTTGATAAACAAGATATTGTTGAAACTTGTTTGGTATACATGTAAATAAATCTATTTAAAAACTACGACACGTTTTTGAAATTTAGGTGCACTTTCAAAATGCAACACACACACACACGCACACACACACACACGCACACACACATGCACGCACACACGCGCGCACACACGCGCGCACACACACACATAAGATTAAGCGGAGCAGGAAGACACACGTGGACGGAGAAGGTCGTTGTAGAAGTCACAGATGTGTGACGAAAGATTTCCCGACTATAGACAAAAGATAAAATAAGAACAGTAATAAACGAGTGGAGAACGAATGTATAGTGCGTGTGTTTATCTGGCAAAAAAAAAATGACCATCCCGACATAATATATATATATATATTTATATATGGTAGTCTCACATGTTTTGAGAAAGGGTTCTGCAGTTTCCTGCTAAACAAGAAAAATGATTGGTTTACAGTGATCAAATATACGTTGTGGTGGGAGGCTGAAAACTTCATAGGCTGACTATGAAAGTGTAATGCTGGAGCTATGAAATCTTGCATGCATTAATTTCAGCTCTCCTTCTTAATAACTGCATTGTTTCTTTCCAGGTAAATTGATATCTGACTGTTCAAAGAAGACTTCAAAAGTAACTAGTACCAACTTCTCTCGAAAATGGACAAAATCTGGCAACGTTTTGTTATTAAGTACCTGCAGAAAATGGCTTTATTCCTCAAGGACTTTTATGCTGACATGTTTTCTACTTTTTGGATGGATGACAGTCCAGATTTTTCAACAGTGCAAAAGAGGGTAGCTCAGTTTAAAATGGGAAGGGAGAGTCTTGAAGATGGTTCAAGACTTGAACGTCTTGCAACTGGAAAAACTGAACGTGTTCGCCACAGAGTGGCGGATGATAGGCGATTGTTTACAAATTAAACAGCTGATGCTATTAGCGTATTCCATGAGATAGTTAAGAATATTCTACACAATCAACTTGGTATGACGAAGGTTTCTGCTCCGTGGGTGCCATATAGTCTGATATCTGATCAAAAACGGCATCATGCTGATGACCTCACAGGAAAATCTGACATTGTTTCAGGCAGACCCAGCTGGTACGCTTCAACAGTTTCGTAACTCAGGATGAGTGTCCGCTTCATCACTTTGAGCAACAGACAAAGATACAATCTATGCAGTGGAAATACCCCTCCTCACTTGCTCCAAAGCAGGTCAAGGTCGTTTCATTTGCAGGGACGGTGATTGTCTCATATTTTAGGGATGCAAAAAGCATCGTGTATAAACACGATGCTTCTTGCATCCCCCAAAACTATCTTCCAAAGAGTTACATCTTCAATGGAAAGTATTGTGCCATCTTGCTGAGGTAGTCACGAAAGGCTGCCAAGAGCAAACGTCCTGGAAAACTGACGAAAGAATTCTTGTTTCATGAGGACAATGCACCAGCACAAAAGATTTTGGTTTCAATGACTGATGTGTCAGACTGTGGCTTTGAATTGACTGATCACCCTTCCCATTCTCCTGATTCGGCCCCATTTGACTATCATATGTTCTCCAGTATGAAAAGGACTTGGCTGGGAACCAGTATCGCAGTGATGATGAGGTGAAATCTGCTGTTGACTTTTTTTTACCAACAGCTTTTTCACCAATGGAATCCAAGCACTGCAACACCAATAGAAGAAGTGTGTGGACCGCAAAGGGGACTATATTGAAAAATAAAATTTATTTAGTTTATTTCATGAGAGTATCTTGGTCAGCCTATGAACTTTTCGGCCGACCCTCGTATATGTTGCACATTAATTCAGTTCCACCGTTGCCTGAACTTGTGCAAGGCTGTACCACACTTGAGGCGTCAAAAGGATTGCAAAGCAACGTGAGAAGTTTTTGCTCAAGAACAGAAGGCACCACCCGGTCCAAGAATTGAAACCATGATCTCGTAGTCGTGAGTGCTACACCCTAACCACTAGGCCCTTGTACATTTGTATGTACGTATATCTATCTATCTATATATCTATCTATCTATCTATCTATCTATCTATCTATCTATCTATCTATCTATCTATCCATCTAATGTGTGTGTGAGCGCGCGCATGTGTTTGAGAAGAAAAATCGATAAACATGCTGAAAATAAATTCAGAGGTATAATATTTATGCACAAACACACACACATGTATATACTTTTATACGACATGAAAAACATGAAAGTGCCGGTGGAATTTAAAGAAGCGCCTCCGCTTTTAAGCCATTGTCATATAACAAATCGACGCTTTCACGTTATGAGATATTAGAAAAGTGGTAATTATGGAAAGGTAACTTGAACGGACGGACTTAAAATATGAAGCACATAGAGAATCGTGTAAAGTACGATGTGTCTTTCATGCTACAAGTGTACTTCCATGCTACAAGCGTGTTTGCTGGTGAGATATCATGGACTTGTTCTACTTGGCTTACACTAAATTTAAAGAAATCAGAACAGTTAATACTGAACAAGCGAAGGCAGCAGAAAATGCTTCATCGTGATTATACCAAATGCCCAATCAAATCTTAGAAGTTAAGAAAAAATACTCAGTAAGTAATAAGACAATTAATTTGAGGCATGGCTGCAGTGGTTCCAGTGGTTGTAGTTGCGTTCTGGGGAAATTTGCATCAATGACGGAGAGAAAGAGCGTGCTATGGTGAGGGTAAGAAGAATCTGGGTAGTCCCTGCTAGTATCAATGCTACTCGGCACCATTACAATTAGCAATACTGTTTTGAAGAGTGCAATTCGATTTTAACAGTTACTTTTTCAAAGCGTTAATGAAAAAGTGACACAGTAGCACATTCGGCGTATTTTACTTCATGAGTTTAATAACGGCAACAACACAACGGAAAGTGCGAGGAATACTAATGTAGTATATGGGGATCGGACAATAAGCGTAAGCCAGTGTCAACGGTGGTTCTAGAAAATTTCGAACCGGAAACTATAGCCTAGAAGATGATCTTCACCCTGGAAGACCTGTAGAGCTCGTGGAGGACGTCCTGCAAACCCTGGTGAAATAAAATTCCATCGTAACTGCTGAAGAACTTGGAGAGAAGCTTAGATTTGGTCATTCAGCCATTCATCAACACCTGTGTGCCATCGGAAAAGTTAGCAAATTAGGTCAATGGATTCCTCACAAACTTTCCGAATATAACCACGCAAAGAGAGTGAATGTGTGCTCTACTCTGATGTCACATCTCATGAATGAACCTTTTTTGGACCGAATAAGTGACAGCTGTCGAGAAATGGGTTCTCTATAAAAATGTCAAGCGCCGAAGACAGTGGGTAGGGAAAGGAGAAACACCGATACCCCAAGCTAAAGAAGTTATTCATCCACGTAAGGTGTTGTTATTGTTTGGAGGGATATGAAAGGTTTAGTCCACTTTGAACTTTTAAACCCAAACCAAGCGATAACAAAGGAGATCTACTGCGAGCAGCTTGAGCGGCTTAAGTCAGCGCTAGAAGAAAAAGGACCATTTTAGGTTTCAAGACGGAAGGTATTCTACCAAGATAATGCTCAGCCACATACAGCGAGGATGGTATTCCAAAGGCTGGAGCAGTTTGAATGGGAAACGATGCCCAACCCACCATATTCGCCGGATATTGCCATATGTGATCATCATTTCTTCCGCAGTCTTCAAAATCATTTGTACGGAAAAATATGAATTCTGAAGACGAGGTCAGAACAGTACAGGAGTAGTATTTTTTGTCACGGACAAATGAATTTTGGAAGAGGGGGCTTTGCAAGTCTACCAGATAGATGGAATAGCATTGTAGAAAATGAAGGAGAGCATAGTTTAGATTTAAAAAGAACCTTGTTTATCTCAATTTTGAAAAATAAAAGAAGCAAAAGTCACATTTTTTATGCGATGACACAATATATATGTATGTATGTTCGTTTGTATGTATGCATCACTTAATGCACACAGTATAAAAATACGAGCTACTGGTAATTTTGTGAATTTGAAACGCGAATCTAGGCAGGTTTTTTATAACACACCTCGTGTTATAAATCAGCCTAGACTCGCGTCTCCAATGCATGAAACTAATAGTAGCTTCTGCCTTTA
>NC_068989.1:20740824-20744583 GCF_001194135.2 Octopus bimaculoides
GTTTTTGCTGCTTCACGGCAGTTTTGGTATAGCAGTCCCCCTTATTTGAAGGGAAAAGTGCTGTTAAAATAGAGAGAATTAGTTACTCAGACGTGTAGTCGTCTGAGGAGGAGCTGGTGAAATGTCTCGGCGAAATAGATGGTGAGATGAAAAGGAGGAGTTTCGCAGAAGCGGTGAGACGGTAGTCTGAAGATGTGTGTTCGGAGAGAAGTGAAAGATTCCAAGAAATGATGAAAAGGGAGAACAACGTCAAGGAATCCCCTCCCAGGGAAATTACCGAAAGGACAGCCAAAGCAACAGTGTTGTATAGAACATACAACGTATGGAGGTGGCTATGAGAACTGAAGCAGAAAGGGCTCTGCGACCCATTTGGAAAGAAGTGGATTAATTAGTTAGAGGGAGAAAGTTCACAACTGTGGAGATGCGGTTTGCGTCCGAGGCTGTGGCCAGACAGCATGCCGTTACTTCCCCCAAGACGGAAGAGGTGCTCCTTCTACCTTGGGGAAGACGTCCTTCTCGGTTAAGAGTAGATGAGATCCTCCTGAGGTGGATGTTGCCTGGTTGGTAGCCGCCTACTTGGTATGGAGAACCAGATTGGGGTCCTCCAGGCAAAAAGTGTGCCGACAAGAAATTGGCAAGGGTAGGGCCTAGAAATGGTAATCCAGGCTGCCTCAGGAGATTTAGAAAGGATGGTGGAAACCATTACGGTCGACGAGGACATCAAGTTGAGAGTCATGGTGGAGGGCAGGACTCGTAGGTGTTTTAAATTTGGGGAAGAAGGCCCCATTAAGGTAAAATGCTCTCCACCCAGTGCAAAGGAACCAAAATAAAAAGTCGCACCTCCACCACTGGTCAAGCGAGGAGGAGCCTGAGTAGGAAGAAGAGCAGGAATGGACATAAGCTAAAAAGAGGAGGAAAAAATGTGAATCCCAGCCTTACTATCACCCGACTCCCATCCGATCCCATGCTGTCACACTCTCCTCCTGCAGTCACCAATCCTCTCTCTGCCCCTCCTGACACAGACAATAACACAAACGGACAGGTGCCTAAAACTCCTCAACCCCCACCGCCAAAAAGTGTTTTGGTTTGATGGAAAACTGTGGGACAGACACATTGGACATAAGCGTGACAGCAAACGCAAGTAAGTTGCTGCCTATGTTAAACTACCTTATTGATAAGTTTTAAAAAAAAGTAAAAAAAAAAATTGCAAATGAAGCCACTCGGATGTGGGGTCGAGTGGCTTCATTCCGTTTCATTATTCATTTTTTTCATTTTCCCCATTCGTTTGTCTTTTTTTCGTTCCCATTTATATGTTTGTATTTGTCCCTCTGTGTTTAGCCCCTTGTGGATAATAAAAAGATCGTTGTTACAATCACCTGGACCGACTTGATCGTGAATGTTGTTTGTGCGTTGTTCGAAAGGCTTAGCCTAAGTTTTGTTCATAATTTGTTGAATTTACACTGTTGGATTGTTACGTGCTTGAACTTTTATTTTAAACTGGACTTCTCTTGTGATGTATGCCACGTCATTCCAAACTGGACGGAGGCACAGCTCCACCGCCTCCTTACTCGTATTGTCCATTTTTTATTTTTTGTTTTTACAACAAACGACTTGTAAATGACTGTGTCTTTTGTAAAACACCCGATTTTTCTGCTTGAGACAGCGTTTTGCTAACATTTTCCCCCTTGTGTGAAGGGGGAAAATATTGTTATATTTTGTGGAAAAAAACACAAAACATGGATAAATTGTTAAAAAATGGTAATGAACCTGGTACAAATTCTTGGGAGAGTGCCAAAAGCACAGACAACAATACAGCATTGATAAAAATGCCGGCTGGAGAAGATTTTATGCAGGAAAAAAGGTAACAATTTTGCAGCAGTAGCCACTATTTCATAAAAGTTAATTAACTGCAGAAGTGACGAGTTAGGAACGTATAGAGGAAGGATGAAAAGGGAGGGATCAAAACTGTGATTACCCCTCCCCGTGAAATCACTCATAATGCATTACGATGCACAGTCATTTACAAGTTTGGAATGATGTGGCACACATCACAAGAGAAGTCTGGTTTAAAACAAAGAAAAAAGCGAAACAAGCGTCGACGACATCATTAAAAACGGCGGAAGTGGTACTCCTACCTACTTATATTGCAAAGCGGACTTCCAAGATTAAGATAGGAGACATCCCACCCGAAGTAGACCCCGCTTGGCTGGTGGCAACCATAATAAACGGCTTGGAGGATAAAATCACAATGCTCCAAGCTCAAGCGCTAGAATTGCAAAACTATCAGGGGTAAGGTCTCGAGATGATTATACAAGCAGCCCCTGCCGATTTAGAAAACATCGTAGATTGTATACGGATGGGGGAGACTAATCTGAGAGTCATGGTAGAGGACCCCTGTGGGCAATAAAGAAATCGTTATGACAATCAACTGAAATGGAACCGTTAAAGCGGGATATTCAAATGACCATCATGGATGACGGTCAATTAAAGACCGTCATTGAGAAAGATCCACGAAAAACAACTTGATAACTGGAAAAGAACTTCAAGTTAGCCAGAAAACTGCCTGCAACCATTTGTATGCGATCGGAAAATCAAAAAAGCTCTACAAATGTGTACCACATGATTTGAATGAAAACCAGAAAATGCGCAGGTATGAAATTTGCTCATCGCTTCTTCTCCGTAACCAGACTGATCCATTTCTCCACTATACTGTAACTTGCGATGAAGAGCAGATTCTATATAATAGTAATAAACGTTCTTCGCAGAGGTTGGACCAAAATGAAACACCGAAAACTTTCCATAAACCCGTGCTCTTGAAAGAGAAGGTTAATGGTGACTGTTTGGTGGTGTACTGCTTGAGTCATCCATTTCCTAAAACCCGAAAAAACCATTACTGCAGAAACATATTGCCAAAAATTGCCAAATTCTACGAAAAACTGCCACTCCTCCGTCCCGGACTGGTCAACAGAAGGGGGCTAATCATTCTTCATGACAATGCTCGACCACAGGTTTCATTAATGAGGCTCCAGAAATTGAGGGAAAGTGGCTACGAAGTTCTTCCTCACCCAGCTTGTTCCCGAGACCTTTCTCCTACCGACTACCGCTTTTCCAAGCCCCTTGATGGTTTCCTGCGAGGAATTAAAAAATCAAACCGATGCTGAAAGTGCATTTAAATAGTTCATCAGCTCCAGAACTCCAGATTTTTATGTTACTGGAATAAACAAACTTGTAGCTCGTTGGCAAAAATGTTTTGATTGTAATGGTGCTTACTCTAATGAATAAAATTTCCGAATTTTTGAAATATATTGTGATGAATTTCATGTTTCAAAACGTTGCTTACTTTTTATTCAGCCTGATATGTATTTATATGTATATATGTTTGTATTTATGTGTGTATTTGTGTCTGTGTTTGTCCCTACCCCCATCGCTGGACAACAGATGTTGATGTGTTTACATCCCTGTAACTCAGCGGTTCAGCGTAAGTGACCGATAAAGTAAGTACTAAGCTTACAAAGAATAAATTCTGGGGTCGATTTGCTCGACTAAAACCCTTTAAGGCGGTGCTCCAGCATGGCCGCAAACAAATGACTGAAACAAGTAAAAGAATAAAAGAACATATATATATAGGATCTATTTTAAAACGGGGGCGCCAGTATTTTCTTAACGAAACACTAACGAAACACTTTGAAACTTGGGACACTGGTAGAATGTGTCATATAAAACATCTTTTACTCTTAGTCTTCTTAACAAAAAAAAAAA
>NC_068989.1:20745147-20749342 GCF_001194135.2 Octopus bimaculoides
AGTAGAAATTATCGAAATAAGACAATTTTTTTACATGAAATAAATTCGAATACAAAAATATTTTTCTGTTCTATAACACAAAATAGATAAGTATACGAAGTTTGAAAGTCTTTCCGTACCAAAAACACTACATAAAACATAAATGAAAACTGGCGCCCCCATTTTAAAATAGATCCATATATATATATATATATATATATATATATGGAGAGAGGGAGAGAGAGAGAGAGAAGGGGGAGAGGGAGAGACAGAATGAGAGAAAGGAAGAGAGAAAGATAGATAGATAGAGAGAGAGAGAGAGAGAGAGAGGGAGAGAGAGAGAGAGAGAGAGAGAGAGTGATTTCTTTATTAGTGTGTTACTCATATGATGAGTGAATTCGGAAATAAACTTTTACCATCATGGGTAGAATCAGGTAAATATTTATTGCTTTAAAATAAAATTAAGAAAATACATTTCTCATTTGTATGACTCGCGCCATATTTACTCGTTTATTCCTTTTCATCTTCCTTTGTCTCTATAATTCTTTTTCTCTCACTGTGTTTGTGTGAGTGTGTCTGTGTGTGTATGTGTGTGTGTGTGTGTACGTGCGTGTGTGTGTGTGTGTGTGTAGCGTTCCTTTACTCATCGCCTGCCACAATTCCTAATATGTGCACTCATCCTGAACTTGTTATGTTATAGCTCTTTCTGTATCTCTCTTTTAGTCTCTTCCCACTCTTTACGATGCCAACCAACCAACCAGCCAACCAACCAACCAACCAATCAACCAGCCAACCAGCTTTTATATGGACAATTATTGTAAAGAGAGATTCTTTTACTGATTTCAATAATTTGGCTGTCCACATTTGTGTGTGTGTGTGTGTGTGTGTGTGTGTGTGTGTGTGTGTGTGTGTGTGTGTGTGTGAGGGGGGTCTAATCGCATCAACAATATCTTTTATCATTTATCCTTTATTTGTTTCAGTCTCAAGACTGCGGCCTTGCTGGGGCTTCGCCTTGAGATGTTTAGTTAAACTAACTGACTCTAGTATTTATATTTGAAATTCTGGTACCTATTCTAGGAGTCTCTATTGCCGAACTGCTAAAGTACGTAGACGTAAACAAGCCAACATCGGTTGTCAAGCATTGAGAGACACGCACACGAGGATGTGCGCGCGCACACACATACACACACACATGGCACGCTTCCGCAGTTTCCGTCTATTCATTCACAAAGCATCGGTCCGCCTGGGGCTCTGGTAGAAGATACTTTTCCAAGGTGCTGCACTATAGGACTAAACCAAAAACCAAGCGGTTACAAAGCAACCTTCCTAATCATATAGTCAACTATGCTACCTCTATTTATAGGACATTAAGGAGAACACGTATAAATTAGTATAAACGTGGAAATAAATATTCATTTTTTATGTCTATATACATACATACTTATCTGTATATAGTATAGTTATATTTTGGTGACCTCTCTCGATTTTGTTTCCTCATAGCTTTCTGAGAATCTTTTGTCTTTTCTTCTTTTATCTTTTACTTGTTTCAGTCATTTGACTGCAGTCATACTGGAGCATGGCTTTTGATAGGTTTTAATCAAACAAATCGACCCCAGGACTTACTTCATAAAGCCTGGTACTTATTCTGTCGGTGTCTACGCCAGCACCGGTTGTCATGTGGTGGTGGGTGACAAACACTAAGACACACGCATACATACATTGAATACACGAGGCTGATAACATCATAAGAACTGGAAGGCAGCTCCTTGAGCAACACTTTTTGTCTGATAACCGAGAATACATGCCCGAAGAAGTCGCACGATTCTATCACAATGTATCATCAGATGAAAGGATGAGTATGTTAGTAGAAAGCTCCGTGATGATAGTAACATCGATTATCAAAGCAGTTTATCATGAACCAATAGCCGGATTACTACCTCCCACTTTGAAGGGTGTGCGTTTGCAATCCTGGAACAGGAAATATCAATGCACAAAAGTATCTGATGCACAAAAGGAATAAAGATGCAGGAAAAGCCGTAAAATGTGACAACCGATGTAGACTTTGTGTGGTTCACAAAGAAGATATCACCCACATCATAAGCAGTTGTTCGAAAATGTCATCGCGACATTATCTACCGATGGAGACGTAACATTGTAGCTAGGACATTCTATAATGAAATCCGTCGGAAGTATAATTACGAGGACAAAGAAATAAAAGCCCACAATATGGTAGAAGCAATAGCCACTCATAATGAAAAGGAATACTAGTGGAATGTTCTAGTGAAGACCTCAAATAAAATGTAAGCACAACAGACCTGAAATAATAATTTGGATAGAGAGCAGAAGCTGTACACAGTTGTGGTAATTAGCTGCCCAGTGGATGCTAACATAAAGCTGAAAATCAGTGAAAAATAGAACACCTACGCTGAACTATTGAGAAATTTGCAGGTACTCTATCCAGATTTCAAGTTAAGGTTTATAACTGTAATTATTGGGGCCCTGGGATATGTGACACACTGCCTAAATACCAATCTTGAGAAAGTAGGCTTCACAAAACCAGAAAGGAGAAAGCTAATCGAAGACTACAGATTAAATCCATCACTGGAACTGTAAAAATCTGTAAGACTTTCAAGAAGTTTATCATTTAAATATATATGAGCATGTCTAGATATGCAACTATAAGCATGAGGATACATACATAAAACATACAAATCTGCACATGTATACATACATACATACATACATGCATATATACATACAAGTATACATACATATGTACATACAAACAAAAGTCCCCTGTTGTCGATGTTGAAATTCCAATGAAGAAGCCTTGAATTTAGGTTAGAAACTGGTTCTTTCTCAATTGGCAAGAAATCTTGAAATAAACCGAATAATGGCACACACACACACACACACACACACACACACACACACACACACACACACACACATATATATATATATATATATGAAGGAGCCTTGGATCTAGGTTAGAAACCGGTTCTTTCTCTATTGGCAAGAAATCTTGAAATAAACTGAATAATAACATATGTAACTATCTTCTGCAGACATATTTCCGGAATTAGCGCGCCAAAACGAAGACATTTGATTTTTATCATTAAGTTGTAATTAGCAGAACCATATACACGTTTGCCTCTAGGGGTGAACAACTTGTATAGGATTCTGAGAATTATGATTTCCTTACAATTCATGCTGAAGAGAAACAGATATTCGGTAAGAGTATTAATTTCGAAACCGGTCCATGAATAATAATGTTTTACTTATGTAATTTTCACTGTCTTGCCCGCATACGGTTTGGTATTTCGCTGAATTTCTTTTGAGAACCATTAGGTCTTAGTAGACACAACATGTGATCTACTTCTAGCACATTAAATGTCCACTTTAGTGGTCATCGTTATATATAAACACACACACACACACACACATATATACATATATATATACACATACATATATATATATATATTTATATATATATACACACACACACACACACATACACACACACACACACACACACACACACATATATATATATATATATATATATATGTATATATATATATATGTGGGGGAGGGGTACAGGATGTCACCAACTGTAAACAACATAAATTACGAAAACAAGCGAGTTAAATACACAAATAGGGAAAGAGAAAAATATTGAAAACAGGACAAGCAAGACAAAGAACGACCCATCATCAGTTGTCAGCTGTCTATCTAAACCTCATTTCGAGCATTCAACGACAATATGAGTCTTCAAAAACAGTTGCTCCCATAAGTTCTAAAATAAATATTGGGTTTTTTGGAGGGTCGAAGATGGGAACAAAAACAGGTCAGTGGGTACATACAAGGAAACCGAACGAAAACAAACCTGGAGCGTCGTTAGACCAGATCGAGGGAAAAATAGTGAATGCTGTAAGAAATATTTTCTTTGAAAAAGAGAAAAGATGGAAGAGAGTGATAGAAGAAGTCCAGTCCCGAGAACGTCGTGTAGGTAAAGAAAGCTGGTCACGTGAGGAAAAGAAAAATGGACGATGGTCACTTGTGAGCAACGAGAGAGAGAGAGAGAGAGAGAGAGAGAAAAGGAGAAAAAGGGGGAGAAAGAGAAAGACAGAAAACTGTGAAGGAGAGAAAAAGGGAATTAAGGAAGGATGGGGGAGAAAACAGTATATATATATATATATATATAAATATA
>NC_068989.1:20750211-20752434 GCF_001194135.2 Octopus bimaculoides
GGTAATAAACTTGCTTCCAAACCACATGGTCCCACGTTCAGTCCCACTGCGAGGCACCATGGGCAAGTACCTTGTGAGTGAATTTGGTTGACGAGTGAAATTTTTAAATGTTATTTTGTATGTTTTCAATGGTGTAGATTACGATTATGCTGTTAACATTAAAAAATAAATTTTGATGAATGACTTTCGGATCATTTTACATTCGCGCCGACTTTAGTTTTCTCAGAGCTCTCTTTAAATGCATATTTTCGAATGACATTTTGCAGAAATGGGTCTTTTCGTGTGTAGATTATCTAATACTGATGTTTCAAACAAATATCAGGAAAAATAAAGTGAGAAATGCCAAAGTTACGAAAATTGATGCTAAACTAATTGTGGGTATGTAAGAATGATATGAAACGCTCTCAATGTTTTTTTTTCTAAAATTTATTAACATCATAATCATCCACACCCCTGAAAACATAACTCTACAGAATTCCATTAAAAAAAATGTACATTTTTCAGTAAGGCGCGATGTGGGTAGCAAACTACAGATATGCCCGTATGCACACACACACACACACACACATGTGTATATATGCATGTATCTCTCTCTCCCTCCTCTTTCTCTTTCTATGTATATATATATATCCGAAAGGATGAAAGGCAAAATCGACCTCGGCGGAATTTGAGCTCAGAATAAAAAGACAAACGAAATCCCGCTAAGCATTTCGCCTGGCGTGCTAATGTTTCTTTTTTTTTTTATTGCCCATCTAAACATAGATGGGACAAACAAGGACAGACAAAGGGATTAAGTCGATTATATATATATTCATGTACGTTTATTTATATACATACACATGCATACATACATCATACATACATATATATACATACATATATATATATTATGCAAAACGTTGCTTTCTCCAAACGTCCAAAACGTTGCTTTCTCAGAAAATAAAATAAATAGTTTCACCATTCCATAGCAAAACCGTTGTACTAAACTTTGACAATTTTTGATATTTCGGTATCTGAAGCAACTGGAGATACGACAGTTTGACAAAAAACCGGCTATTGCAAGCAAAAATAAATATTGAAAAAAAAAAAATCCACATTCGGCCAAATTTGAACATATGACAGTTTAACATAATAACAACGATATATATATGTGTGTGTGTGTGTGTGTGTGTGTGTGTTTGCATGTGTGTATATATATTAATCTTTTCTACTCTAGGCACAAGACCCGAAATTTGGGTGGAAGGGGCCAGTTGATTAGGTCAATCCCAGTACGCAACTGTTACTTAATTTATCGACCCCGAAAGGATGAAAGGCAAAATCGACCTCGGCGGAATTTGAGCTCAGAATAAAAAGACAAACGAAATCCCGCTAAGCATTTCGCCTGGCGTGCTAATGTTTCTTATTTTTTTTTATTGCCCATCTAAACATAGATGGGACAAACAAGGACAGACAAAGGGATTAAGTCGATTACATCGGCCGTAATGCGTAACTGGTACTTAATTTGTCGACCCCGAAAGGATGAAAGGCAAAGTCGACCTCGGCGGAATCTGAACTCAGAACGTAACGGCAGACGAAATATCGCTAAGCATTTCACCCGGCGTGCTAACTTTTCTGCCAGCTCGCCGCCTTATATGCATATATATTAATGTTATAGTAATGAACTCAAACCAAATTGTAATATCGTGACATTCATTATTTAAAATGTATGTTTCAAGACTGGGTGATAAATAATAAGAAATGTATCTATTACGCATGATATTCCTTATTTAAAACATTTCAAAATATATATTACAAAGACCTGAATCGTACGTATCAAATGGTTTCAATAAATCACTGTAGGCAACGTCAGTAGTGTACACTTAGTGACGCTTAAATTTTACCTATATGGTATTACATTGCACTTAGCTGTTTATATTAAGTTTTAGTAAGGCATTAACAGTTTGCTAAATCATAAATTTTATGGCAAATATATAAATGCTATTAGACGGAATTGATCGGCCATTAGTCATCTGAGCAGTCACTACTGATGATGCCTACGGAGTAGGCGAAACTGGTGATTCTAGAAACGGTCATGGGGAGGTTACCTTCCCTGTCGGTATATCTATCGTATTTTAACGTGTATAAGGAACGCTCTTGTATAAGGAACACCCTAATTTTTGGGGCTTAATAATTGGAAAAAGATGTTTTGTAAGGGATTATAATACTATCCATGTATAAGAAAGG
>NC_068989.1:20752944-20755636 GCF_001194135.2 Octopus bimaculoides
TATACACACATATATATATATATATATACATATACATACATACGTACGTACGTACATATATATGACGAGCTTCTTCCAGTTACAGTCTACCAAATCTACTTGCAAGGCTTTGGTCGGCCCTATCTATCTATCTATCTATCTATCTATCTATCTATCTATCTATCTATCTATCTATCTATCTATCTATCTCTCTTTCTCTCTGCTTGTCTGAAAATGTAAATACTTTCCCAAATAAACTTGCACTTCAGTTTTTGACGCTTTGATAATGTTATAGGGTAATACACAAGTGCTCAGCTACGAGTGCATTGCATTTGTAGTAGAAACAGCGAGAAGCTAACGAATTTCATGACATTATTTTTTGTCCTTTATTCAATTAAAGGCCTTCCATCCTGCCCGTATTCTTTCTGAGATTTCAATATCCATATTTCGGTGCATATTCACGGCATGTTTTAAGTAGACGTGCTCCTTTACCTCCTCGATTTCATAGCTTCCCAAATCGGCAAGCTGGCAGAATCATTAGCACGTCGGGCGAAATGCTTAGCAGTATTTTACCCGTCGCTGCGTTCTGAGTTCAAATTCCGCCGAGGTCGACTTTGATTTTCATTCTTTCGGGGTCGATAAATAAACTACCAGTCAAGTAAGGGGTCATTGGGATCAATTGTTCCCCTCATCACAAAAATCCAGGCCTTGTACCTATAGTAGAATAGATTACATTGCTTCTTACCTCTATTCGGCCTTGGGCTGCGTCTTCCAGCCGCACATATTTTGTTTTCATGCCTTTCATTTTAAGAACTAAGTTAAGCTCAGAATGTACAGCTCTGTCAGCATGGCCTGCAGCTGAGCTGTGGTTTCAGCAATGAATGCAACGTCATCTGCGAATCAAAACTGTTAGATGCTTGTGTAAAAGTGACTCTTTGATGGAACACAATCCGATTTGGGTTCAATTCGTGATTGAAGTCATCACACTTTAATTGAACCTCTGAAGTTGTTGAAAAATAAATAAGTATTATAAAAGTCCGCTTGACAGCTTTGTTAATTTAGAGTTCTGGGAAATAAAAGTTATCTTGTAACAAGATACATCCCGAATTCAAATTCCCAAACCAGTTTTCTTAATGGTTTATTCGGCGAAGGAAAGAAAGTACACTTCCAAGGATTCCAGACTGTTGGGTAGAAAGAAAACAATAGTTTTCCTTACCCGTACACCCGAAAACACGTCCAAGAATGCTAGCAATACAAATGAACTCGTCTAAGGGCACGAAAGAACCTGCTGAGGGTGATGAACCGGACAAAAGATTAGGTCTATCACATAAGAACAGGAACAGCATGTTTCCATGTAGACATAGTCTCCTTAATCAAATTTTACACGACTTTGGTCGACTTGAGGCTATGATACAAAGTAGTAGACACTTAAACAAGATGCTATGTAGAGAGATCGAACCCCTAAAATTCGCGCTGTCGAGAAATAATGTTAGTATGTCACTTGGGAGAAGAACAACGTCGTACAAACTCAGTTCCCCATAAATCTAAGGTTTTCATTGCAAAGTAAACATAGTTTTCATTCCTAAATCAACATAGTAAATATATAAACAGTTGAGAATAGAATCCATTAATGTAATTCTCAGTTTAGCATTATTCCACAAAACGGGGCACAGTTGAGCGGATTAATTCCAGTACACTCGTGCTATTTAATAGACTTCGAAAGGCTCTAAACCTAAACCGATGAGGTATGGAATTAAATGCTGGAATATTTAGTATATACCTGACTACTGTTACCTAATCTGTCATTGTGATAAAGTCATCAAAAAGCAAGATTTGGCAAAATTTTGATTGCGAAAGCTTGAAGCAGTAAATTAGTTCTCCATGTGTTCGGTCCTATATACTCTACTTTTAACCAATCGTCTTCTTTATGGAACAAGATATATGAGTTTTTAAATTTTTTCTTTTAGGTATATAGAACAAGGAATGGTTTATGCTTATATTTAAAAGCAAGTATATGTTCAACTATGGAAAGTACAGAAATTTCAGCCCACTTTTTAAAAAATTTCTAGGCCATGAAACTATTAGGAAATGTCAACCCACTTTTGAGGCACTTCATAATAAATAAAAAAAAATACTTCCATGTATTTTTATCTAAAGAAATGAAATGTAAACCTGCAAGGTTTAAATTTACTAAACAAATTTTCAACTTTATCACATATTTCATGCAAAAATATTTATCCACAGGAAACAAAAAATCGGAATGTCAACGGCAGTATCTTGTTTCTTCCTTTTTTATTTAGTCACCCATAAGTTTTATTTCATATCTTCATTTGTAATCTTCCGGTTCGATGGTCGCTTTTCTTTCCGTCATTGTTTTTAACCTACATTTATTTTGCACTTGTCAACTACCAATTATAAGAGGATGGAGAGCGCTAAACTAGCACAATCTTTGAGAGCATCGAAGAACATTCCTTGCGTCATTTGTTCCATTTATTCTTTCCTTTGTTTTTACATTCTGAGTTTAAATCCCGTTAAGCTAAAGTTTGATTTTCATCCTTCCAAAGAGAATAAAATTAAGCGCCAGTCAAGTGCTGAAGTCGATTTAATCTACTGTTCTTCCTTGCTTCGGAAAATGAGCAGTCTTTTACGTATATAAGTTACTGATAGTTAAAAGATTATGCCGAATAAGAAAAAAAAGAACAAGAGTTAAACA
>NC_068989.1:20756196-20765216 GCF_001194135.2 Octopus bimaculoides
CTACTCCCTTTTTCGCGGCACTTTCAATACTTATCCTGTTCGTATATCAGGTTTACGGTGGCTTTCTGTATCTTTATTATTCATATTTTAATATATTAATATTGGTAAGGCGGCGAGCTGGTAGAAACGTTAGCACGCCGGGCGAAATGCATAGCGGTATTTCGTCTGCCGTTACGTTCTGAGTTCAAATTCCGCCGAAGTCGACTTTGCCTTTCATCCTTTCGGGGTCGATAAATTAAGTACCAGTTACGCACTGGGTCGATGTAATTGACTTAATCCCTTTGTCTGTCCTTGTTTGTTCCCCCTATGTTTAGCCCCTTGTGGGAAATAAAGAAATAAGAAACGCTAGCACGACTTTGCCGTTCATCCTTTCAGGGTCGATAAATTAAGTATCAATTGCGTACTGGGTCGATCTAATCGACTAACTCCTTCCCCCAAAATTTCGGTCCTTATTCCTAGAGTAGAAAAGAATATATTAGTATTGGTATGTAGTTGACTGTATTTGTTCTTATGCCTCTGTGGTAAGAAGCTTGCTTCCCAACCACATGGTTTGGGGTTTAGTCCCACAGCGTGGTACCTGGGGCAAGTGTCTTCTACTATAGTCTCGAGCCCACCAAACCCTTGTGAATGGATTTGGTAGACGGAAACTGAAAGAAACCCGTCATATATATATATATATATATACATATATGTATATATATATGTGTGTGTGTGTGTGTGAGTGTGTGTGTGTGTATTTGTGTATGTGTCTGTATTTGTTCCCCGACCACCGCTTGACAGCCAATGGTGGTGTGTTTACGTCACCGTAACTTAGCGGTTCGGCAAAAGAAACCGATAAAATAAATACTAAGCTTATAACGAATAAGTCATGGGGTCGATTTGGGATCTAGTCCTTTTTATTCGCAAAATGAGCCCTTTTGATTTTGCTCAGATTGCTTTCAATTTTGGTGTATCGATGCAGCTCTGAATTTTGATTACGATCAACTAATTACTTTATCTCGTAAATTAAAGAATCTGATGTTATTTGGAATTAAATTTGGGAAATTTAGGTAAGTTTAGCCAATTAACAGACAGCGTGGCATTAGCAGCTTGTTACCATGACAACCGCACGCTGTGTTGTGGTTCACTGTTTTCCGTGCAGCTGTTGTCTATTTTGATTTTTCACACACGAGATTCTTTTCCCCCGCGTGTTTTGTTTTAATTTTTCTGTATGTTACATATTTATGTGTGTTAGTATTTTTTTCTGCTTTTTCTGTGTGTTAGTATTTTTATATATTTTTCATTTCATAATTTTTTGGGACTCATTGACTTCAGATAGCTGAGTTCATGATTTCACTAGGTTAATTCTGTTCATAAAAATTTAGACTAGGAGTATTTCTTATACCTTTAGCTTCACAGTTCAACCGCTTAACTGAAATTTAGCCCACGTAACAGGGACTGAGAGAGGTATCGTGGAACAGAGAAACTGTGAGTAATACAGATAATTTCACATTATTTTTAAATTCTGCATGCAAAAACGTATAAGATACAGGTATTCATTATTTTGAGACAAATTCTTTGTTGACCAGTGTTATTCTTATCATAGTTTACAAATCCAAGGATGAAAACGTTACTCAACTTTGGAGTTTTGGAGACAGACACCCCCTTCACACACACATGAATGCATAAATGTACATACAAACTTATATATGAATACATACATCCACATGCACTTATATATTAATGATGTACACAAATATATGACAGGTATGCATAATACTAAAATATGCATAACAAATGCAGACAAATATATTAGTATAACAAATTAAAAAAATAATAAAAACTTACAATCAATGAAGAAACAAAAGAAACAGTAAGATTATACATGTTGATTTTATTAGGTATTTCTGTTTATTTAGAAAACTACAATGAGCAGGTCATGCCACAGACGCTAAACTACAAATTTCACAGGGTTCAATCTTAAAGTTGACACCGCTTCGCTAACCGCAAAAAAATTGTCTCACTATTGGCTAAAAATACAGCTTTTCCGATTTTTAAACCTCTGTAACTCTTTCCTCTAATTTCTTTCTCCATAACATCATACCTACATAGCAATGTGACTGGAAGACTACATTATTATACCCGTTTTTCAGATTTTTTACTTCGTTTTAAAAAATGCATATTTTGCGAATGAAAAAAACTAGATCCTTGATTTGTTCAACTAAAGACGGTGCTCTAGCATGACCGCAGTCAAATGACTGAAACAAGTAAAAGAATAAAAGAATAAAACGTACAAACAAAATGAGCCAACCTATCCATTAACATATTAGTAATTAAAATGATATTATAATGCAAGTAACAATAGTATAAATGAATAAATAAGTGAATAAATATATAACAAATAATAATAGTGTTGATATACCAATATTAAAATGTGAATAATAAAAACACAGAGAGACATCGTAAGGACCTGATACACGAATAGGATAAAATTGGTAGTAACACGATTGAAAACCTTGACCATACTGGAAAAAACAACGATTAATGTGTTTATTAAATAAACCAAAAAGCGTAGAATAGTAACATGACCTAAATTTCAGCTACAAATTCCTGTAACCTAGCGGTTCAGCGAAAGTTATTTCAGTTATTAAAACTGAAATTGTTATCTCACATTACAATAGAGATGTTATTGTTTCACTTTTGACACGTAATACTAAAATAGTGTAAGAGATGAGAGAGTGCTCCGGGCTCACATTAGGCAAGAAATTGAAAAGTTGTTTGGCCCATGACACTGCATGGACCCTAAGTAAGGCATGTGTAAAATTTGAATGAAATCGGTCAGGTAGTTCTCGAGTTTTAGTGATGCACAGAGGCTGATAGACAGACAGGCACACATTTTCAGTTTTATATATATATATATATATATATATATATATATATATGCATGTATGTATGTATATATGTATGCTTGTATGGTTAAAGTGCCTTGTGTTTCTAAATTACTAACTATAATAAAAAATTATTTAGCGAACAGAATGTCACCAACTGTTGGAGAAATAATTTTCATATAGTATTTTGTGAGTAAGCATTTTCCTTCCACTTTTCCAGCACACATGCTCATGGCTAATGCGTATAGTGGAAGTCAGCCCAAAACATGTGTTTGAACAGTTAATAAAACGAAAGCGCTTACTCACAAAATACACACTACACGAAATCTTATTCCCCAAAGGCTGGTGACGTCCTGTTCTCTAAATAATATCTCTAAATAGTTAATCTTTGAAAGTCTTTCTTTAAATATTTTGATTGCATCAAGTATTTTGCACAAAATCTTTTAAATACACCCCCACACAAACGCATATGCACACATACACGCATTCACACACCTTCTCACACCCACACATATACACGCATACACCCACATGCATACATACACATACACACATACACCCATCTACACACACACATACACACTGACATAGACAGACAGACAAGCACACACACACGCACACAATCACAATCATTAGGGGAAGTCAAAAATTATCCGCACTTTCGCCAAAACTTTCTTTAGGTTGCCGCACTGCCTTTAACGCATGCGTGCTAAAACGTGGTACTTTTGAGTGAACGTAGTCAAGGATTGACCTTGATCGCCCCAGTTATCTTTCTTGTGTTAAAAAATAAAGATGGATGTTCAGCTGGCAGTGGATACCAAAGAAGAACAGATCAGTGTTCCGATTTCTCTGGTCTGGGACTGAAATTCTTTGCAGGCTTTCAGAACCATATGAAGACAGCGCTCTGCTGCGTAGAACTGAGTATGGGTGGTTCGAGGAGTTTAAAAATGGCCGCACAAGCGAGGGAGCAGGATGCTTATCAACCGCCATGAATGATGTGGAGTTTCAGCATGCTCAAGAGATAGTTTTGCCAAACTGATGAGTGATCATCCATGAGGTGGCACGTTTTCTGAAAATTAGTCATAGCTCTGCATACAAAATCATCCATAACAAGTTTCGCTTCCGTAAAGTCTGTGCTAGATTGTTGCCGAGAGAGCTTACCGAAGCGCATAAGCACAATTGTATGGAAATCTTTCAACACTTAATCGACCGCCACAACGATGAAAACGAAGCCTCTTTTTGGAGAAAGTAATCACAAGAGATGAGACCTGGATCGATCACATTTAACCAGAAAGCAAAAGGCAGAATACGGGATGGAAACACCCAGAATCGCCAGCGATAAAGAAATTCAAGAGTCAATCTTCCGCAGAAAATGTAATGCTGAATGTTCAGGAGGATGCAAAGGGGCTTATACTGAAACACCAACTGGAAAAGGAGTCTACAATCACCAATGAAATGCTAGCTAACAAGCTAAAACTAGTAATTCGCACCAAACGGCAAGGTCTATTGTCAAATCAATTGTAATTGTTGCACGATAATGCACGCCCACATAGAGCTGTTCACACTAATGAAATCATTGAAAAATTAGGTTTCAAGTTGCTGGAACACCCCGCATGCAGTCCAAATCTCGCCCCTTCTGACAATCACCTCTTTGGATCATCCAATTATTATTTACGAGGTCGTCGATTTATATGACTCCGCGATAGGGGAAAATCCGCGAAGTAGAAACAGTACTGTATAGTTTTTTTATTTTTATTATTTTTATAATTCGTATATATTTATTTTTTAAAATATTTATATGTTTATAAACTCTCCCCACACTCTTAGGCGATTCTTTGTTTACTCATCAACGGTACACTACGAAATTTTCTTTTAATATATTTTAATTAATGTCATATACAGTGCAGTATTTTTATTTATTAATTTATTCATTTTTAGGCGTGAAAATGCTTATTTTACCACAGAAATAGTTAAAATCTAAAAAATACAAATACCTATCAACCACAGAAACGATATGCTGAGGAATATATTAGCCAGAAAAATCCGCGATGTACTGAGGGCGCGATAAGTGAACCGCGATATAGCGAGTGATTTCTGTAATTCAGCAGATCTTAACATTTTCTTCCTTTCTTGTAGCGAAAGATACCATTCAAAACACTTCAAACAAATACAGAGAGAGAGGGGGGGGGGGGTAAAAGACGAAATTAACTAAGGGTGCAGTGATGTTACAAACTTCGATCTCTTTTTGATATTTCCTTTCGTACTTCTTTGTATTCGTGCTTAAATCACTTTGCCATTCCCGCTCTCTTTCCTTTACATGTTTACTTTATCTACCACTGTTACTCAACCTCTTATTTCTTAGAATCCTATGTCTTACTCTCTCCTCTTTCTTTCTCTCTCTCTCTCTCTCTCATCCTATTTCTGTCGACAAATACCGCACTCTTGATGTAGAATAGGAATATCCACTTTAGCATCTGACCGGAATATTGGTAACTTGAGACTCATTAAGCAAAGTAGACCAGAAATTAACAGCAGGACTGAATTGGGTAGTGTAAATGGTCTCTTTTTTTTTTAACCACCACATCAAATTAAATTTTCTAATCTTTCTACTTATATCTCGTACACATTTACCACATCACTACACCTTACAACACCTAACAACTTAGTAAAAGCTATCCCTTATAAACATAACTAGCAATGCATCCCGACGTTGCCAGGCTATTATGACCTACAGGCACGTTGTATTATTTGTTCCTTTCTTATGGGCAGAATCAGCACAGCTGATATATAATGAAATGGATTACTGGCGTAATAGAAGTTATTGCTTGTTTAAAAGTCAAGTGGGGAGGGTACAATTTGCATGGGTTTGTATGAAAGTGCTTTCTGTTCTTAAGAAGGATGAAGGATCGCAAACTAATTGCTTGTTTCATCATATAAAAGGGGGTTCATACGATTTTACCCAGAAATCACATTTTCAAAATTGATGTGCATGCATACGTACAGTATACAGTAATCCTTCGGCTGCCACGGGTGCTACGTTCCCAAACCCCCCGCAATAGGGGAAAATCCGCGAAGTAGCAACAGTACTGTACTGTATAGTTTTTTAATTACTTATATAATTTGTATATATGTATTTTTAAAATTTTTATATGTTTAAGCTTTTGAAAACTTCCGTCCGCACCGCATTTTTTTTTTCATCCATGTAGAAAAATACAAATTTGGGAAATATATTTACGAATCTGGGAATTATATTATGTAATAGCCCAACCCACGTAGTCGCTCCATAATTGGTTTTTATTGATATTCAACTCGCCTATAATTGAACTAGATGTTAGTTCAACATGTATACAAAGTTTGTTGAAGATTAGTTCGCTGGTTTGGGCAGCAAGATGGTAACAGACAGACGGACAGATAGATAGACAGAAATTGCCATTTATATATAAAGATTATTCTCTTCCTCTTAACTTACAAACGAACCATACCTCTAAGGTCAGTCACTGCCCAGTGACCTTTCTCAGCACTCCAAAAAATACTCGCACTAACTTGTAGTTAAATTTTATTTATTTACTATTTTTTTTATAAACGAGCAAATATCTTAATACCTTACCTTAAAATTTAACTATTATCCAGTGATGTTTTTCACATCCGCACTATCCAGTAATCCTTTGCACATCCGTATTAACTCCCCTAACCAGGAGAGTTAATACTGCTGCTTATGATGACACACCATACCTTCTGCTACTGATATTATTTATCTTTATCAACCACCACTCCAAATATAGTAATCCACAAAAGTTTCCGTCACAGCACACGAGAATGTTCTTCCGAATATAACACTTGTTCTCTGCACATTTGGATTATTTACTATCTTATGTTTAAGGAGACGTTATCCCGCAATATGAAAAACGTTACACAACGTGTGGTACAATATCTTGTCTTTGTGTCATTTATTTGTGTCACAATACATATTTTGTCTAACTTTTCACCATCATTGCTTAAAGGCCTTCTTTAGAATATTTATATTATTCATACACAGTAATACTTCAAGCAAATTACAGTTGTCTTTTATTTCTTCCATGCTTTCAATATCTCTTCATTTATCACACTGTTTCCACCTCTCTTTTTCTATATCTTTCTCGATTCACTCTTATCAGCATCAAATCCACTACCGGCATCATCGCCACCACAATCAACAGTTAATTTCTTAGTTTATTTGAGTTACTTCCCTTATCAATACCTAAAATGTACGTGAGCAATGGAATAAAATAAATAAGATAACTATGGAAAGTTGTGAGGTTTTAGAGGGGATTCAGAGAACAACCGGTCTGCAGATAATGAGCTGCTTAGGAGTAAGTTTATGGGCAGTATTTCACTCGTTGCAGTATTTCGACTTCAACGAATGGTTACATCCTACAGAACATCGCTTAAAAGTTGCAGCTGTTTATGGCTTGTTAACATATGTACTCATGATATTCTGGGGCAAAAATTAATGCACACTCCTGCATTTCATGGAGTACATTGTTTAACGTCTCCTTAAGTTTCACAAAATGTTATTGTGCGAAACATAATTGTTTTCTCTGCATAATAATAACAGTTTCTCGCCTTAACGAAAGTTCTGATATTGGTACAAGGAAATATAATTTGATTCAGACGACAATGATTGGCCTCAGTACTTGATTGGCAATAAATTTAACGATATATGTGTGTTTGTGTTTGTGTGTGTCTGTGTGTGTGCTTCAGGGCTCTACCTTGAAGACTTTAGTCAATGAACCTGCTCCAGTACTTATTTTAAGTGGGGGTACTTATGTTATCAGAGTATTTTTGCCCAATCGTCAAGTTACGAGGGTGTAAACAATCCAAATCAGATAAACATAATCACAAAGATGCATACACACACACATACACACAAATCACTCTCTCTCCATATCCATCCATCCATCCATCCATCCATCCATCCATCCATCTATCTATCTATCTATCTATCTATCTATCTATCTATCTATCTATCTATCTGTCTGTCTGTCTGTCTGTCAGGCTTTCGCGCAATTTCCGTCTACCAGATTCACTCGCAAGTAATCGGTCGGCCCGGGGCTGTCTTTCAGTGGGACTGAACCATAAACGATATGGATGCGACACTTCTTGACCGCACAGTCATGCCTTTAACACAATATTATTTAGAATAACAACTTTGACAATCTCTCCATTTTCATGCAGCTATAACATATCTAGGACTACACTATCATGAGATGTTACATCATTCCGGGAAGTTTTAGAATTAAAACCACTGGATACATTGAAGAACTGGAGACAGTTGTTAAGCCTTGTATTGATGAAGTATGCAGTGGAATGCCATACGTATTTCGACAACACTTAGCATCATCTGACAAAACCTATATAACGTCAACTTGTGACCTCCAAACACACTATCGACTACTGCGTTTGGAGTGTTATCGTACGGGAGACTAATTGACTTTCTCACACTACGCTAGCTTAGCTTCATTGAAGGCTGCCATTGTTTAAGTGATATCCGAGAGGAATAAAAACCGTTTCGTACATGCATGTCAACAATTCCGTTCACACATTGAAGCTGTCATCGAATCTGTGGGTGCATTCATAGAATAATTATATTTCCGTTTTCGAAAATATGAGCACAATTTAAAAAAAAATTATAATAATTTTAGCTTTTGCAAGATTAGAGTTCTTTTATTAAATTACCAAATATGTCCTCAAATAGTTCTCACACACTGTAATATCAAGTTTTAGCTATTTCAGTTATAAGAAAAACGTGCCAGACTAGAAAAAAACTTATAACCAACAAGAAGGAGTATGGGTGAAAAGTTGATAAAATATATTCATGCTTAAAGATTTAGCAAAATTAATGAAATTCAGTTTACATCAATTTTTAGTATAATTACTAAAATAAATTATCATCTAATTAAAATATGTTGAAAGGTTTCTCGTCCTACTGATAAACTACTTTAAAATATTTTATTACATGTCAAGAGTAGGAAAAAAGCAATCTATCTATCTATCTATCTATCTACCAATCTATCTGTCTGTCTGTCTGTCTGTCTGTCTGTCTATCAAGCTAGTTACATACATATATGTATATATGTATATATATGTATATACACACACACACACACACATATA
>NC_068989.1:20766924-20772639 GCF_001194135.2 Octopus bimaculoides
TATATATATATATATATATATATATATATATATGGTAATGTTTATATGCCAACAGAATGTGGCAGCCCTATAAAGGACGATATTACTGTTGTTTTATCCCCAGGAAAACATCTTTTCCAGCTGGCTACCGACACAGTTTGTGTCTGTACAGCATTGGCAAGGGAAGTCATTGCTCCCATCTCTCGCCTTACGTCATACTCACAGACCTAGGCTTCTGGATGTTATCCGTCCTCAATGTGAGACAACTACAAGCTAGTGACGAAAGCTCTCTCCACTTGCAAATATATATTTTGTAAGTGATCTCGTATAGAGAAAAACAACTTGTTCTAAATTTCTGAACGAGAGATATACAGTAACAGTGCTGGATAGTAAATTCCAATTTTGATTTTTTTTTTCAAGTTCCTTGAAAATTATTATTGTGTGATTTAATATTGAATGATTTAAGTATGCTGCAATCACAAATCTAATATTAATCCACTGCAACATTTTAATTCATGCGTGATAGCATTATTGTAACGTCTCCCAATAGCTCTTGAAGATAAACGTTGCCCAAATACCTGTAGCATTGCTTGTACATTAGCCTAATATCAGCAAAACTGTGGTGATTCCGGTATCTTTTTATTTTTGTTGGGTGTTGTTGAAGAAATAAAACTGATTAACAAAAGTGGTTTAAAGTTACTTGTGTCATTTGGGCATAACTACCGAAGCTGCTTCCCATTTGTTTCCTCATAATCAGGAATATGAATATTCTATGAAATTTTGTATAAATACGTTCCAAATGGCATAGATTAGATTGTAGCAGAATTTGTTCTGGATACCTTTTTTAGAGATGAGAGAGGAGTTTCAGATAATTCACACTACTCTATTTGTTTTTTCATAGCTTTCAGAAAAATTGTTAACTTGTAGAGAAATTTCCTACACATAACTTTCAGTTGATATAGATTACGATTCTGTCGGGGGGAAAATGTGTGAAAAATAAAATGGGTGAACGATATTTCATGCATCTCGACTTTGTTTTCTCATACGTTTTGATGATTCAATCACAATTATGTTGAAAGAACTTTTGAGGACAATTCCACTCTTTCCCGAAAATTTTCTGAAAGAAATCTTTGTGCAAAAGACTGTACAATACTTACACTAATTATTGAATAGAAATATCTACAAACTCCGATGTAACTTTCATTTACACTGTCTGAAATGTAGTTGTAGAAAATTTCACTAATAAATATCTGTTTTTCAGAAAGTTGTGAGTAAACAATAGAGGTCTGGCATATTTCTATAGTTATGCCCTAAATTTACTGCCCGAGTAGTTCTAATTCCTAAGGTATTTTTCGATATTATTATTATTATTATTCAGGTCACTGCCTGGAATCGAACTCGGAATCTTAGGGTTAGTAGCTCGCGCTCTTAACCACTGCGTCATATGCCCGTCAAATGTAAATTATGTAAATAATGTACATAATTCCTCATCTCTTAAATATAGAACTGTATTATCTAATAATCATATCACTTTTGGTAACATCATAACGTCCACCGTCGTTGTGCCGCAAGGTGCCCTATCCGGACCTCTGCTCTTTGCTTTAGTCATTGACCACGTTGCGAACACTAGTCACTCACCGTTCAACGTCGGGTACATGAAGAATACGACACCGTGCGGTTCAGCTGTCTAGAGAAGACGACCTTTCCGATGTTATTCTAACTTTGTTGATTCTTGGACTCGGGATAAACTTACCCAAGTCAGATGTTGCAAATGTAAATTCTGAGAAAGTTAAATTGTTCACACCGAATACAGCATTCGCTCTATCCTGACTGACGTGCATTGAACTCGAAGGACGATGCCTACTTTTTCAGCTCATTGATTTTTGGGAACCATCCAAGAGTACCTAGGAATCAAACGAAAGCTATTGGCGACGACACGCTCGACTGCTTCATATCCAATCCTTTTTTTTTTATCGAAGAACTACTTAACTATTCCTAAACTCCTTTTTTCGCTGCGCAGTGCACCACAGTCTCACCATTCAGGTCATCTCGATAAATTTGACGTCACCATTCATCAAAAGTCACTTACAAGGCCTTTCAATGACACTGGCTGTCATGAACTTAAAATTTCTGATTTTCAGTGGTTTCTGTCTCCGCCACTCTTTCTCCATTGCCTTCAGTCCACGAGATGCTCTGTAATATATCCGAGCGTAATGCGGACTCTTAGTACAAGATGGCATGAACTGACCGGGTCACGACGGCTTCACTGATCTTCTGGACAATAGCAAATGTAGTTTCATGAGCACAAGAATCCAGTCATTTTTTGCCAAGCACCGTCTCAATATTCTCCTGAGTACCTCGCAAACAGAGAGTGGCGTTGTATGTGAATGCACATTTTAGATTTTGGGTGTATCGCAGTTGCTTGCCTAGCGCTCTGTCTTCGAGATTCTGAGCTGTATGAATTCCCTGTTGAGTTACTGTAAAGTTGTTCGGACTGTATCTCTCTTATCATCGCAGCAAAGGTATTTCGATGCTACTCGTTTCTCGTTCAACTTGAGCATGTTGGCCTCGATTGCAACAACCGTAGGCGACCGAGCAGGATAACCCTTTTCGCTTTTAGACGCCATATGTTGTGAGTACAAATTGCTGATCTAATATACAGTGTATGTTGAATTACATTCTACAGTGCTAATTTTCACCTGGGGCATCAAAATCGGGAGCTGCTGCATACAACACAGAAGAGCAGAAGTTTATTAAACACCAGTCGTTATCAGACAGATTCCTTTTCGCACCAGTCACCGCTGGAAACCCCGGTTTCTTCGATTCCCATTTTGCCGCTCTCCTCCGTTACGTGAGAAGAAAAAAACCAGATGAGTTAGCGTGGCTGATGCAAAAACTGCTGGCTGTTCATCGTGACAACGATTTCGCAGTTTTGTAACCAGAGTTTTGTCCGCTCGAGGAAGATGAAATAATCTATTCGACAGAGGGTGCTGAGAATGATTCTTAATATTTTTGTGTCTACATATATTAGACAATCTCCTATCAAAACTATTTCATAAACTAAAGTAGCACTCAAAGAGTAGGCTCCTCTTTCAGATTCAGAAATAATTCGGCCCTGAACAGTTACTGATTATGCTTTTTCTGCAAACTTTGACTACGGATGTTTCACTGAATATGAATTAAAAAATATATTTAAAACAAACGCAGCCATGATTTTAATGATCAGTACAGTGTATCCATGAATATACGAGTCAGTGGGGGATCTTTGTACATTATATGTTGGGAAAACATCTGTTTATTTTCAATTCTCTGCCAAGCTTTTCTACGCCATATTAGATTCCGTGTTAATGTAAACGTTTTCTAAACAAAACACCTAAACTTAATCCTCTCCTCCTCTCCTCTCCCTCTTACCCCCCCTCATTTTCTCTAGCCTGCCTCTCTCGCTCTCTCGCTCTTTATCTGTCTGTCTGTCTGCTTGTCTATCAATATATCTATCTATCTATCTATCTATCTGTCTATATCTATCTATCTATCTATCTATCTATCTATCTATCTATCTATCAATCTATCTATCTATCTATCTATCTATCTATTTTTTTTCTTCCCGCGATCCCTTTTGATCGAAATTATCTCCTCCCCCAAGAAAAGCTCTACTTTGTAATTTGTCCATTTTCTGTATTTAGCCCTGTGTGGCTATAATAAAAAGATATCTATCTATCTATCTATCTATCTATCTATCTATCTATCTATCTAATCTATCTATCTATCTAATCTATCTATCTATCTAATCTATCTATATGCCTAATCTATCTCACGGAAACTAACATTTTACGCCAAAGTATGTCAAAAGATATTGACCCAGTTTCATAATCGACAGTGAATGAATACCACCGAAAAACCATCTCATGCGTTGGAGTGAGTGCATGTACACATATGTTCATATATTCTCGAGTATGTAATCGCATAAATATGTACGTTTATTCGTCTGTCTGTCTGTCTGTCTGTCTGTCTGTCTGTATCTATCTATCTATCTATCTATCTATCTATCTATCTATCTATCTATCTATTTATCTATTTGTCTGTCTGTCTGTCTGTATGTGTGTGTGTGTTTGTATGTGTGTGTGTGTATCTGTGTGTGCATGCGCGTGCCTGCGTGTCTCTGTGTATTTGTGTATGTGTGTATGTATATATATGTGTATGCGTGTCTGTATGTGAAAGTGAGAGAGAGAGAGAATGATAGAAAGTAAAACAATGCGAGTGAAGGAGATAGAGGGGTGGGGGAGAGAGAAGTGAATATCAAAGGATAGAAGAAGGCTAAAAAATGGGCTAGAATGAAAAGATATCGCGAAGAAACCAAAAAAAACCCAAATATTTGTGGTGGAAGCAGGGTGAGAAAATATGAACGGGTGGCATATAAAATGACAGCTAAAACTGTGTGTGTGTATAGGAGAGAGGGCGGAATTACAAGGAGAAAGATAACGAAAGAACAGAAAAGAAAGATGTATGTAAGAGTAGAAAAGGTGTCAAATGTTGTATAACAAGTGATAGAGAACGGAACAAATTACGACAATAACATGCTTTGAGAATAAAGAAGATTAAATCTCTGAAACATAAAGTCAACGTCTTTATCTTTCATATTTGTGTTGTAAGGACTGGAATCACTCAGGCAGTATGTTGCTTTCTTTGACTCTCTTTCGGCAACTCCAGTGTAGGTGGAGTTCTCCAGCTCAGCAAAGCAAATCACTCGGAAGAAGGCCACTCCAATGAAGAACCTATTGCTGATCACAGCAGCCATTTTTAGCTCGCTGACCTACTGTGGTCAGACTTCAAAACCTGAACAATGGGATAGGATTGCGCGGACTGACACTCAATTTAAAACTACACAACGTAGGCAGGAAGAAAAACTCTGCAGCGTCATGGATCGGTTCACATATCTATTCGAGGATGTGCCGCTCTTTTTCATCATCTTCGAACATGCAGAAACTACCATCATTTGTGTAGCAGGCTTTAACTAACCAGTAATTTAACATCACCACGTGGCTCTTGTGTGCGTTTATTGAATTCCACTTAGTTGCAAACACACGGATCGGGTTCTTAATTTGAATATGAATAAACGTTTTTATGAAATACAGTTTCTTCCTTCTTATTGCACCTTCTTTGTGTGTTTCTCTTTGTAAGAGATTGCAAGTGAAAGCGATATTATACAGATGCGAGAGGGGGCTACATTCGTGAGTTACGTTTCGGAGATGTTTCTGTGTTTGTTCGACGGTTCACTGTGACCACTATCTTCAAGTTAGGTTACTAGCTGGAAAGTGGAGGTGCGTGTCCTAGTGGTTAGGGTGTTGGACTCCTGATCGTAAGATTGTAGTTTCGATTCCTGGATCGGGCAACGCGCTGTGTTCTTGAGCAAAACACTTCATTTCATGTTGTTCCAGTCCACTCAGCTGGCAAAAATGAGTATTTCTGCGACGGACTGGCGTCCCGACCACGTGGGGTAATTATAGGCTATGAAAACCGTGAAGCCAGCCCTTGAGAGTAAGCATGACGGGAGAAGGTGATTTTTGCTAGGTGGAGTCGACAGCGCTTACGATAACAGATAACCTAGCATAACGTCCACGCTTTCACCATGGTTTCAGAAACCTCGTAAATGTTACAGGCATTGTACTTTCTACTTTGACTTAACTATGAATAAACTAAGAAAGTTCATCAAGTGCCAGAAGATTTCGTGCTTTTTCA
>NC_068989.1:20772898-20774939 GCF_001194135.2 Octopus bimaculoides
ATATATATATATATATATATATATATATATACAGTACAGAAATGAGATTTCCAAAAGAAAAGGGTCCTAATCCCGAATATTGAAACACAAGGTAAACGTACAAATCGTGGACTTGTATTATTTCTTGTAATGCCTGATACTTATTTTATCGGTCTTATCTGCCGAACTGCTACATTACGGAGGCATAAACACATGAACACCGGTTGTCAAGCGGTAGTGGGAAACACATCTATCTATCTATCTATCTATCTATCTATCTATCTATCTATCTATCTATCTATCTAATGTAGATTTAATCAAAAGATTAAATGTGGTACTTAAAATGTTTGTGGCACCGGAATTTGGTAGGGTAAAAACCAAAAACAAAATCAAGAGATTTGGTGAATAAAATTTGAAGAAAAGCAACAAAAATACATTAGGTTATAGCAATACGTACGATTCGTACAAACTTTATTTATTTATGTAGTGAGAACACCACATAACATGTGCAATGAAAATGTACTCCTCAGCTGCATAATGGAAGTTCATTTTAGAAAGTCATTTTGTAGATGTGTGCAAATGCAAGAGTAGGAGGTGAAGAAAATACCATCTTGACTGGGCTGTTAATCAACAGTCGAGTGAATCAAACATGAATTTAATTTCTATATATTCTAATACTTTACATGTGCCACGTCCTCGCTTTGTTGTTTTTTCTTTTTGTCTTTTTTTCTCCGTTTTTTTATTTATTTATGAATTATATGTATATATGTATGTACGACAATATAGCGAGGGGAAGGGCCATGTAGAGAAGGAAGATGATCGGCTGAAAGTTGTATCTGTTGCGAAAGACATGCCTCGTCATATTCTACTTTGCATATGGATAAGAAGGAAAATCTCTTATCAGTGTGAATTCAATAAAACAATTAGCTAGTGACTGAGTGTATGGATTATCTCCTTTTTTGGGGAGAAGTCAAGTTTCTCGATGAACAGTTTAAGAAAGATATTTTGAATATAAGTGTTGATAGTGATGCAGAGCCGTTACGATGTAAGTGGTTGTCGGATACACACACACACACACACACACACACACACACACACACACACACACACATGCACGACGGGCTTCCTTCAGTTTCCGTCTATCAAATGCACTCGCAAGGCTTTGGTCGACCCTAAGCGATAGTAGAAGACACTTGCTCAAGGCGTCACGTAGTGGGTTGAACCCGGAACTATAAGGTTGGGAAGCAAATTTCTTACCACACATCTACTACTGCGCCTATGTATTTATGTTTATATGTGTGTGTGTGTGCGTGTATGTGTATGTGTGTCTGTTTGTATGTGTATGTATGTCAGCAGGCTTTTATGTATATCTGTGTTTGAGTGTATATATAAAGAGAGAAAAACATTTAAAATAATATTGAGTTATATATCTTATAACAAAGGCATGGCTATGTTTGAGCTCGTTCGTTTTATTAAGGATTTTCATAATTACTTCTCACTTCCTTATGTTTATACAAGAACAATAGCATTTCTAAATATATTAATCCATTAACATTTCAGGGCCTTTTTGTAATAATGGTATATTAGTTTACTTTTTAGTAGGTCGCAAAGGGTCAGAGGAACACTACAATGATCAATAAAATCGCCAACACTAGATTTAAAGATTATACTACTTTTAAGTTTTGGCAGATTCCATATTTTTTTTCTTTTTTAAGTGTGGTTCGTTTCTGTGTTAATTTTTGGTTTGTATTTTGCTCCTATTATAACTTCCAAAATTAGTCTTCACACTTTTTGTCGAATTCTATACTCTTTTACTCTTTTACTCTTTTATTGTTTCAGTCATTTGACTGTGGCCATGCTGGAGCATGCCTTTAGTCGAGCAAATCGACCCAAGCCTAGTACTTATTCTATCGGCCTCTTTTGCCGAACCGCTAAATTACGGGGACGTAAACACAACAGCATCGGTTGTCAAGCGATGTTGGGGAGACAAACACAGACACGCATGCACACACACACACACACACACACACACACACATATATATATATATATATATATATAT
>NC_068989.1:20774949-20779361 GCF_001194135.2 Octopus bimaculoides
CACACACACACACACACACATATATATATATATATATATATATATTTATATGTATATACATATATACGACGGGCTTCTTTCAGTTTCCGTCTACCAAAACCACTCACAAGACTTTGGTGGGCCCGACGGCTATAGTTGAAGACACTTGTCCAAGGTGCCACGCAGTGGAACTGAACCCGGAACCATGTGGTTCGTAAGCAAGCTACTTACCACACAGCCGCTCCTACGCCTATATAAAATTTTTCGTAAATATTTTTGTGAATATTCTATGTACGGGTTCCTGGTCGGCTGTGCGTTCTCTCTTATAGTAGCTTTAGTGACACATTTATACATTTTGTAACTGGAGAGCATTTAGTTTTGTAGAATACGATATGTATTATTAATGTATTCTTAGTAGATACTGCTCCTATATTGTGCCCCTGCGGTTGAAGTATTTCTTGTATCTGGTTACAATGTTGTCGAATATGTTAATAAACCTCATAAAGCAGGTTGTAACATGTATCACACCTAAACACTAACTCATAGTTATAATATATATAAGCAGCCTCCAGAATATACTTTAAGCAAACAAGTTTATAAGCAAATTTCAATGGAAATATGAAATTGCACTCTTTATGTTACAAGCTCTTGTATGAGACACGCTAATATGATACTTTTTGGTTAACTTTTGTTGAAGGTACCTTTACAAAATGAAGCCATCGCCATTCATTATAATGCTAACGTTAGCTAGCAGGACTAAAATGGATTTTTATATAAAATTCCACAATTGTGAATATTACATTTTTTAGAGCTTTACTAATAGCAAAACACAAGCCACAAATCAACATGAACACGTGTAAAATAAATTATATCTACTAGAGATGAACAGTTGCATAATTTCTAAATTTGGTGAGCAACACAATTCACCATCTTTCATTCTAATGAAAATGAATGTCGTAATAAAGTGTTAATGGACTAAATGATTTAGGAGCATTATGGCACTAAACTGAATATCGAGGACTAATAGAAAATATAAAAATTTCTTAATAAAAAAATGATTCGAGCTCGATACCATCTTTGAAAGAAAACGAAAAGCAGCGCTTATGACAAATTCTAGAATCTGATGTGAAGAAGGGAAAATATTTTCTTCTGACTGGCGACTAGCCTGAACACTTGCATCAAAGTGGGTTCCGCTAAGGGCACACATAGGTCACGTGGTGGTGTTAAACTGGGAGACAGATTAAGTCCGCCGTCCATTCACAAACAATTGTCTCAACGATGGGATGTCACATAGTTTCCATTCTATGAAGTAAGTATTTCTCAGAAGCTTTTTAATACTCAAGGTCTTGACAGAAGATACTTTCCCACTGTGCCAGGCAATAGGATTGAAGACGGAACTATATTGTTGTGAAGTGAACATATTAACCACACAGCCAAACCAATATGTTGAAATCTCTTATTTAACACTGGTACAACGCCCAAGCTTCTACTTCTATGATCCAGTGTAGTGTCGTTTGAAACAATGAATGAAAGGTTTTCATAGAAGGATTGAATGAATTCCAGTCATTATATCTATTATGTTAGCTTGGTAATTACTAACCAAATGACTTAAAGACTTCCAGTTGTACGTATAATAACACGATAGGCCTATTCTATTGGTGATGTAGGACTATACTAAGAGCCCAGATGAAACTTTTTACAGACTTATAAATAACTCTTTAGTACGGAAGAAGTGGATTATTTTCAGAAAAGTGCTCTGTCTACAAATATGGTGACTATCAAGTATTACACCATCTCTAGCCTATTGGATATATGTTGTCAGAATACGATATGTCAAGATTGTATCATTCTTTAGGCAGTGAACTGGCAAAATCATTAGCTCGTCAGGCAAAATGCTTAGCAGCATTTTGTCAGTCTTTACGTTCTGAGTTCGAATTCCGCCGGGGTCCACTTGGCCTTTCATCCTTTCGGAGTCGATAAAATAAGTATAAATTGAGCACTGGGATCGATATAATCGATTTAACTTTCTGGACTATATTTTAGTCTTTTATGGTTAAATAGATATCATCACTCCATTTGCACAGTAACGATAATTCCTGAAGATATTTCGAAACCCATTATACAATGCGTCTTTCGTTTTATTGAGCTGGTTGAATGTGATATAACAAATATTAGACTTGTATTTTTAGGATGTCTAGTGACCATATAGAATATATTTGCTTTGTCATTTGTCGTAGTAGTTTCCTCGTTGGTTCCAGGATATCGGGTTTATTCGGAAGAAGTTAAAGGGTGATGTAATATAAACCGGTCAAATTGTGTATAAATGGACAGAAATCTTATTGTAAATGGATCTCAGCTGTAACAATGTCAGTTGTAGACAAATCCATCCCACGTAAACGGAGAACTTGAAGGCCTGCAATTAATTCTCAAACAACATGTCTAATCTGGGTAACATTCTTGAAATCTGCAAAACCTTCCACATTATTCCGTCTAAAGTGACGCGAATACACACACACATACATATAGACACAACACACGCACGCACACAAGCGTGCATGAAAACTTACATATGCACGTGCGTGCAAACACACACACACACACACACACACACATGCATCCGCGACATCACGCACACGGTCGTGTTCACACACAGGCACAAATATATTTAGAATACTTAATACCCGTTGGGTTATAAATATGTGCAGTGTCACATCCATATGTTTAATATATGTCTATGTAAAATAAACATATATTAGTCTCGCTATGAAAGTCCTCGTGCTTATAAATATAGGTTTAACAAACATATGTTTGTGATTCCGCATATGCACACAGACGTACACACGCGCGCGCACACACACACGCGCACACACGCACAAGTATTTATGTGTGCAAACGAATTAAAAGAACACACTATACAGGAAATAGATTATATATTTATTGGGAAACAGGCAGCTATTCCTTCTGTCGTTATTCAAAGTTCACACATTGTTCGTAGGGCGCATATGAGGTTGGTTTTCGTTAGAGAAGTCTTGGTCACGCGATAAGAATCAGTGTAGATTGTGTAGCTATTGTTTTCGTGCAACTGTGATGTAGGGGCAAGCAAACCTTCTCGAGATTATCCTCATCAACGATATTAGCTTGAAATTGGCTGGAACTTTCTAAAACAAATTTTTATGTATACAATATAGATAGACTGTTTCAGAATTCCGTACATCAGTGGTGTGCAGTGCAAAAACGACTACGCAAATTATACTATATTTGAATAGATAGGGAAAAGAAAGAAGATTGGGTTATAAAATCAGATACAAAACGAGTAACGAAAATTGTGAAAAACATTTACACGGATGTGGCCATGATATGAACTACTTAGAACGAGTGTCTGGAGAATGTTGATCACTGCTGCTCTTTCGACATTCACACTTACAGAATAGCTAAAGAGAGAACAACTAAAAACGGAATATACTCTGTGTGTGTTGTGTTGGCACTCCGTCGCTTACGACGTCAAGGGTTCCAGTAGATCCGATCAATGGAACAGCCTGTTCGTGAAATTAACGTGCAAGTGGCTGAGCACTCCACAGACACGTGTACCCTTAACGTAGTTCTCGGGGATATTCAGCGTGACACAGAGTATGACAAGGCTGGCCTTTTGAAATATAGGCACAACAGAAACAGGAAGAAAGAGTTCTAGAAAGTTGTGGTGAAAGAATACAGCAGGGTTCACCACCATCTCCTGCCGGAGCCTCGTGGAGCTTTAGGTGTTTTCGCTCAATAAACACTCACAACGCCTGGTCTGGGAATCAAAACCGCGATCCTATGACCGCGAGTCCGCTGCCCTAAACACTGGGCGATTGCACCTCCACAATATACTCTGTAATATTTGAATTTTAACCGACTACACAGTGGCTTAAACGTGAAAGAATTTATTTAATACATTAAAATTTATCATACACTATCTTCTTTACCCGTCTATCCGTTTCTTATTTCTGGACATACATTTTATCTCCTGAATTGAGCAAATGTGGTATAATCTACATTACCATTCAACTTTCATCAAAGATGAAGCATAAGATGCTGGAACAGTCTGCTTTTAGATATAGATTCATTGACGAAAGTATGAATTATACTCTTTTACTCTTTTACTCTTTTATTTGTTTCAGTCATTTGACTGCGGCCATGCTGGAGCACCGCCTTTAGTCGAGCGAATCGACCCCAGGACTTATTCTTTGTAAGCCTAGTACTTATTCTATTGGTCTCTTTTTGCCGAACCGCTAGGTTACGGGGACGTAATCACACCAGCATCGGTTGTCAAGCGATGGTGGGGGGGACAAACACAGACACACACACACACACACACACACACACATGTATACATACATACGACGGGCTTCTTTCAGTTTCCGTCTACCAAATCCACTCACAAGTGGGTCGGCCTG
>NC_068989.1:20781329-20783667 GCF_001194135.2 Octopus bimaculoides
ATAATAATAATAATAATAATAATAATAATAATAATAATAATAATAATATACACACACACACACATATATATATACATATACATATACATACATACATATATGTGTGTATATATATATATATATATATATATATATATATATATATATATATCATAAGGGAATGCAAATGCGCTTCCCTGATAGAAATAAGAGTTAAGACCTACATTTAAACCACCAGTATTAACACTGAAAATAATGGCAGAAAATCAATAGCAGTCGGGTGAACGGGGTTAAAAATCTTTCACATACCTATAGAGCCCGATGCTGAATATTTCTTAGTATTTCGATACACGTGGACCGGTTTCTTTTTTGACATACAGTCTCACCTTCCTCAGCACGTATTACTGTTGTTGCTGTATTATCAACTATTTACATTATCCTAGTTAATAATAATAATAATAATATCTATATAAATATTCACTCCTGAATATTTGCTCCTCATTGGTATTTTTACACTGAAGCTGTTCTGGTTTTGGTGCAAAACAATTCAGAACGCCAGTAGACTTCAACACGACGGGTTGAAAGGATTTTTTTCAACCGGTTATACGTGCTGAAGAAGGTAAGACTGTATGTCAAACCAAAAACCGGTCCACGTGTATCCAAATACTAATATATAGCATTATGCTATATAGGGATGTGAATTATTTTTTGGCCCATTCACCCGACTACTGTTGATCTTCTGTCGTAATCTCCAGTGTTATTATTGGTGGTTTAAATGTGGGTTTTAACTCTTATTTCTAGTTGACAGGCGCATCTGTATAGCCTTATGATCGATATAAATTTTAATTCTATTGCTATATAATGCTATTTCAGGCCTGCAACCACTTATATCATTGTTGTTGTTATTTTCAATTATTTATATTATCGTGGATAATAATAACAATAATACTATCTTATATAAATATTCACTCTGAATATTTGGTCCTTATTTATGCCGGCAGCGAAGAATTCTAAAGACCAAGAGGTGATGTAATCACGAAAGGCTGTTTTTGCTTCTTCTTCAGATTTGAAATTTTTTTCCTTGCAAAAAGTTGTATAATGGTTGGAAACGTGATAGTCAGTTGGTGCAAGGTCTGTTGAATATAGTTGATGACAGAGTACTTCCATGTTCAGTTCCTGTAACTTGAGTAGCGATCTTTGTGGTCGAGCATTGTCTTGCAAAAGAATTGACCTAATTCTATTCACAAATCTCGGTTGTTTAATTGCAAGTTCACTCATCATTTCATCCAATTGATTAATGTATAGATTCTTATGTAATTGATTTACCAGGACTCATTAAGCTGTAATGAATGACACCAGCGCTAGACGACCAAACAGACATCATTAGCTTGTTTTTGGTGAATATTCTTCTTTGGATTGTGTTTTGGCACTTCGTCTCTATCCAACCACCGTGCAGAACGCTTGCTATTCTTGAAAAGAATCTATTTTTCATCACACGTAACAATACGATGCAAAAATGGTTCACTTTTATGCCGTGGTCACAAAGAACAGAAAATTTTAAGACGACGGGTCAGTTGATGCTCGTTCAGTTCGTGTGGTACCCACTTGTCCATCTTCTCTATCTTGCCAATTTGTCTGGAATGTATTGGTTCCACGATAGAACTTATATTCATAAACAGCACGAATATTTGATCTATCCATAGGTTCACAAAAATTGATTCACAACAGAAAACTCACAATATAATCAGACACCGTGAATTGCATTTCGAAAAGTGATGATGTAACTCTTCAATATTGTAAAACCAAGAATTGTCAGGATAAAACGTTAGAGTTAACGACTGTCAAACTTGGTGCATAAGTGAATCGGAGATTTCATTCTTAATGACACTTATAACAAAACACACCACACACATTTTTATGTGTGTGTGTGTGTATGCTCCCGCGTGTGTGCATGATTGTGTTAGCGTGTTTCTGTTGGTATATTATTTTTCTTTCACTTCAGTAAAAATTTCGCCAAAGATATGAATGATGCATGTATGTGTGGGCATTATATTTAGTTTGGTGGGCCTTTTGTCACCGTTAGCCTTGCGGAGACAGTAACTTTACCATTTCTATATTTAGACTGTTTCCAGAAGCAAGTGCCTGGTACTTGTACACTTACCACCTCTCACCTCTTATATACATCACAAAGGATAAAAAGTCAATATGTTCGCAGTATCGGTTGAGCCGCAGGGGATAACAGTTGTAGGTTAAGCATATTCTTACAAATTTGCTTTAGGGTTTTACCTAACGTGTGTGTGTGCGTGTGTGTGCGTGTGTGTGTGTGTGTGTGTGTGTGTGTGTGTGTGTGCGCGCGTCA
>NC_068989.1:20786389-20796080 GCF_001194135.2 Octopus bimaculoides
ACTATATATATATATATATATATTTACTTGTCTTGAGGCAACTAAGTCTTGGTATTACATGATGATGAGTCTGTGAAAGTCTAGAAAAACTAAGGTTCCGAACTCACGTCAAAATATTTGTACGGAAATCCGAAAAATCTTTAATAGAAAAGATAAATCTGAAACAGTCGTGTTTTTATTAGAACTCGTTTCTATCTATCATCTATCTATCTATCTATCTATCTATCTATCTATCTATCTATCTATCTATCTATCTGTCTGTCTGTCTGTCTGTCTGTCTTTCATGGATATATGTGTTTGAGTATTTAGTGTATTATCGATATGTACACAAGTGTGTATGTATTATGTATATGTATGCATTTATTTGTGTGTGTATGTGTGTGTGTTGGTTAATACATATATGTTTGCAGAGAAAATGTAAAGTTAGTAAATGTAGGAGGGCTGTGATGGGTAGATAAAGGTTAATTACCTTATCACACAAGTATCAAGAATATCAAAAGAAAACAGATGTCTAAACAAATCTGTTAACCTATTTACATGATATAGCGGATTGTTAAGACGTAACACAACGAGACATACTAAAACCTTGATAATATATAAGATGCATGCACATGCAAGTCTCACGTACGCACAAACACACACACACTCACGCAACGCCCTCACACACACACACTCACATACGCGAGCATGCATACACAGGCATACATAAATACGCAGATGCATCAGCGTGGGTATACATTTTTTCATTGTTATATATGTATGTATGATTGTATGCCTGTATTATCGTATTTAACATGAGCGCTCATATGTTTCACGGCATGTCATATGGTTTCAAGCTGAAGAGTAAAACAAAACTAATAACTTACGTGTCGGCATTGAGCTCCTCAGGAAGCACTCTCCTCCTGGTGGCATCCCATACAAGCCCAAAACAGCCGGACTAACATACCACAAAGAAGATCTGGATGAGAAACGCTCAGCATACCTTCTCCCCCCACCCCCCCAAAAAAATGCGGGGCATGCATAGATATGTTTCCTGGAGGCTTGAAGAAGAAGGTAATATTGACGTCATGTGAAACCACTCTTGGACTCGTGACCGCTACATAGCATCACACTTCAAAATCTATGTCTTTTTAATACGAGAACAAGAGATTTTTGCGAAATACTTAATAAAGACAGTGAAGCTTTTGGGGCTCCAACATACAACCAAAAATGTAGATTATGTGATACTTCTGTGGAAGACATCACATACGTGATTAGCAGCTATCCAAAAATATCATCAAGGTACTACCTCCCTGTGCAGTACAACGTATCCGCAAAAACGATACATAATGCCATTCGAGGAAAAGAGACTGTTCTGGAATAGAGAGAAGCACCCAGTTATTGAATACATACACAAGCATCAACACAAGAAATACTAGTGGAACATTCCCATCAAAGCATCTGTCAAGTATAAGCATATCAGGCTGTATATGGTCGTCGGGTCACACAAGAAAATATGTACCGTCAAGGGCGTCAGCTGTCCTGCTGACGCCAATATCTATTTCAAAGTCAATGAAAAAGAGAATGACTATGAACAACGGCACAGTGGAGGTGAGGTTTGTCAACGAACAGGAGGCAATAAATCACGCCACTGAGAGGCTCAGGAAGAAAGAATTGGTACTCCTGTCAACCTACTGCGGCAAAAAGGTCACCAGAGTTAGGTTAGGCAAGGTACCCCCGGAAATCAAAGAAGCATGGCTGGTGGGAGCCGTAATGCATAAAACCGAGGAGGACGCCAACATTTTAAAGGTGACAAGGACAAAGAAGGTAAATTGTTGGGGATGTGACCTAGAAGTGGTCATTCAAGCTGAACAAAAAAAATTTGAACGATATCACTGAATAGGTAACTCTACTGGAGGACATAGGGTTGAGAGTGGTGTTGGAATGAAGACCACCAACATGTTATCAATGTGGAGAGAAGGGACACATGAAAATAAGGTGCCCTCAGACAGATAGTAAAAATGAGGAAAGCGAAAATGAGCAGAGCGCCGAAGTGGCAGCCCTAGCAATTAAGAAATGCACGAAGCGGAGGAAGCATTTACGGAGGTGAACGAGTGAAAAAGAAGAGAATGTGTGAACTCACCTCCAAAGAGTCCAAAAAAGAAAAAGAGTGAAATTAACATTGCAGATCTTATGCAGTACACATCTCCACCAGCATCATGAAGAAAAGGAAACAAAAAGGAAACCTACCCAGACAACCCAAGTTCACCGCAGAAACAAACAGTTAAAAGGCCCAGCAAAAATAAATGGTATATGGTAACATATATAAAATGTACGGTGATAGAAAGAAAAATGACCAAATTCAAATCGGTAATTAGAGTAAATTTACCAGCGGAGCTTTACACAGAAAATACAAAAAGCATAGTGATAGACTAAGAGAGGTATGGAAAATTAAAAGAATGGTTTGGAACCAATATAGAGCCATTGGGAGTGGAGAATGAATTCGACGACCTACCGTCTGTTGTAGATTATGTAGATTTGAAGCCATTCATAAAAACGTAAAGCATGAGTAAACTTATAAAATTTTGTTAGAAAAGACTACACATACGATTCTAAAAGAAAAGAGAAAAAAAAAATGATATAAAAACTTTTTATGAAAAGAGTTAAATGGTACTGCTTGGGAGTGGGGTTCAAGTAGCCATTACATCCTCATTAATTATTATCCATCTCTCATTCATTCGTTTTATGTTTTTTGTCCCCACTGTAGAGTTCTGTCTGTCCTTGTGCCGTTCCCCTCTGTGTTATGGCCTGTGTGCCAAATAAAGAAAAGCAGTCAGTGAGGTGCGCTATACGGGCCAGTCACGCAGACGACGATCTTACGTCGTCAGAATGCGGGACATATCACATACATAAAGCAAAGCATACAAATCTGCGCGTATACATACATACATACATACATACATACATACATACATACATACATACATACAAAAATACGCTGTTGTTGATGTTGAAATTATAATGAATGTACCTTGAATCTAGGTTAGAAACCGGCTCCTTCTCTAATAGCAAGAAATCTTGAAACAAAACTAAACAATGACATACACATACACATATATATATATATGCATTTATACATACATACTTGCTTACGAATAACTCTTACATGCATGCATGTATGTATACAGACATGCGTTCATACATGTGTGTCTGCGCGCACATACTCAGTATATATCTAAATGCACTCACAATTACATATATATATACGCAGGCATACATACATAAATATATGCTTAAACGCATATACCTTAACGTATGTAAGCATACGTACATATATTCAAACACATGCATATATGCACACACATATAGGCACATTGCATTTGCACACAGACACATACACACACACATGAGTACAAACATACCCACGCATCCATATACATATATCTATAAGACATATACACAGACACATCTATCTATGTATCTGTCTGTCTTTCTACGTATGCATAATTATATACATATACATACACTTTTCTATGTATATAGATATAGAACCACCGAGCTCACACACACTCTCACACACACTCACACACACGCGCCCACACACTTATATGTATGTATATCGTTTAATGTACACTATTAAAATAAGAGCTAATAATTGTTTCTTGCCATTAAGACACGTGATTAGGCAGGTTTATACATGCCTTGTCTCCAAGAAATCTTTAGGCTTGGAGACTCAGGACCCGTTATAAAACCTGCCTAATCACGCGTCTTAATGGCAAGAAACTGTTAATAGTTCTTATTTTAATACAGTGTACATTAAATAATATTTATCTTTCATTGGATGGAGTAATTTTATTGTTGATTTTGCCTTGACAGAACAGGAAATTACACAAACAAACACACACACACACGCACACACACACACGTGTAATGTATTGAGTGCATATGTGCAGATATACAAGTAAAAATATCGTATTTAATATTGAGTATAATTAACTTTCTTTATATCAATGTACTATATTTTAGTTATTAATTGATTAACTACAGCAATTTCTGTTCATATGTAAAATATTAACTTTGGTATGTTAAGGAATTGGTATAGAACGTCTGTTCCTCCTAATGTTTAATATGTTTGTTTTGATCGAAGCTGATACACCACAGAGTCGTAATAGTAAAAATATGTTAGTTCAGAATGATATATCATCTTACAAATTGCAACTTTGCAACGTATACTCCTTAATTGCTTAATATTTACCTCATTCTTGCGACTAACCGAGTCGAGAGAGTGCTGAATTGTCAATCGAAGGGTATGGAATCTTGTTTTGTACCCAGTCTTATGTTTCTGAGTCTTATATTTCTAGCAATAAACAGTATGTAAGTTTGCAACAAACATGTGCGCTCATACACGCACACACACACACACACACACACACTCACGCGCGCGCGCAATACACGCACGCACGCACGCACACACACACACACACACGGACACGCACAGAGACACGCACACACACAGAGACACACACACACACACTCACGCACACACACACACACACACACACACACACACACACATACACACACGTGAGGTCTATGACTTTTATTGCAAATAGTTTTATGTTTTTTTTTTTTACCTCATTAACATTGTATCTATCAGTACAGCCGGAATTAAACAAACAGTGAAACCTGAAAAGTTTGAAGAAGTCTGAAAATCTGAAATCAGTTTACTAACCTCATACCAATGCCAGAAAACTGAGATTGCTGAGATGTATGCATGTATGTATGTATGTATGTATGTATGTATGTATGTTGTTGGCACTCCGTCGCCCAACACGTCGAGGGTTCCAGCTGATTCGATCAACGGAACAGCCTGCTTGTGAAATTAACGTGCAAGTGGCTGAGCACTCCACAGCCACGTGTACCCTTAACGTAGTTCTCGGGGATATTCAGCGTGACACAGTGTGACAAGGCTGATCCTTTGAATTACAGGCACAACAGAAACAGAAAGTAAGAGTCAGCGAAAGTTGTGGTGGAAGAGTACAGCAGGGTTTGCCACCATCCCCTGCCGGAGCCTCGTGGAGCTTTTAGGTGTTTTCGTTCAATAAACACTCACAACGCCCGGTCTGGGAATCGAAACCGCGATCCTATGACCGCGAATCCGCTGCCCTAACCACTGGGCCATTGCGCCTCCACGTATGTATATATGTATGTATGTATGTATGTATGTATGTATGTATATGTGTGAGGTCAGGGACTTCAGAATAAAATTTCAATTTAAGGAAAACAAAAATATTTATTAGAGAAACCAATATAATTTTTTTTAAATAGAATTTTGTATACGTATTCAAGCACAAGACTATTCAAGAATACCAGGATCAGCCTCACTTAGTACCTCGATACATGCGTTCATAAGCTGATCGTTATTCATGTTGGGGCGTAACATCTGCATCTCAACGACACCCCTGAGAATATGACAGTCTCCCAAAATTCTAGTGGCCTCTCCACCATCTCACTGGCCCAATCTCTTCTCCGCTTGATATTAGCTTGTCGAAGCAGTGGCTTCTTTCTTGGTGCTCTGCCCTAGTAGTCAAGTTTGTTGAGATACCTAACAGCTGTTTTGGGACTGACATCAACTTGTTCTGCTATATCAGAAAACTTGCAACGAGGATTATCCTACACACTTCTCTTAACAAAGCGAAGAGTTCTGTCAGAGGGCCCTGGTCGACCTGGGTGAGGTGAAATGGACTCCTTCCATCCTCTGGTGAATTGCACAATCACTCTATTTATTAACTGTAGAAAGCGGGATCCCAAGGTTTTCTGCGATTTTACGATGGCGAAGTCCACCTTCAGATTGAGTTTCTGGCGTCTTTGAAATTCGAACAGTTCTAAGGCTTCTTTTGTAGGTGGCATGATTAAACAGTCGAACCACTAAAATGTGAATTAATAAAAAAAAATATACCTTCTCAAGTTGAAATAGACATAAAATGATGTTTTATGGTGTATCAATTTACTTCTGTCATTCCTGTATGTATGTATATTCTTTTATTTTTTATTCTTTTATTTTTTTATTCTTTTATTTGGAAGCCTAGTACTGAAACCAGTAAAAGATGAAACACACAGACACACAGACACACACACACACACACACACACACACACACACACACACAAACACACACATATATATATACAGATATATATGTATACATATATATACATATACATGTATATATACGCACACATACACACACACACACACACACACATATATATATATACATACACACATATATATATATATATATATATATATATACACACACACAGAACGGGATTTATATTATATATATATATGTGTGTGTGTGTGTGTGAGTGTGTATGTGTGTGTGTGAGTGTATGTGTGTGTGTGTCAAAAAATTATAACGGCCATATTTTTCAACTGATTTTCTCCAAACTGGGAACATACATTTCTCATGTTTCAGGAATGGTTTTAGACTCATAAGACTATTCACATAATGAGTAACGGGCGCAGTAAACACCCGTTCCTGGGTTATGTGGAGAATGGAGATAGCACTTTGTGCTTTCAGAAATTGATTGTCTTCCTTATATCTGTTGGTCATAAAAACAAAATTGCTTTTTATATTAGATTCACGTGTTTCAAAGCTTTTTTTTAAATATTAACTTCCGGTTTTCTAGCGCTAGTGACGTCTATATATCTCTATCTATCTCTATATCTCTCTATCTCTATCTTTATCTCCCTATCCATCTCTATCTCTATAGCTATCTGTGTATATCTTATCTATATCTATCTTATTTGTCTAACTTGCTTCGCTCTCTTTCTCTCCCTCTTCCTATATCTCACTCTCTATTGTTTTCACTTTCATTTTTCAGACGTTATTGTTTACACTTTGTTCAATCGCTATTTTTTCACTGTAAGTTTTCAATCGTTATTTACAAACAACAACGGCAAATTACTGACAGAAAGAAGTTCACAATTAAATAATTCACAAATACGTAATTTACTGGCAGAATTAACTTCATAAGTTTCACTTCAATCCATACACTTCATTAAATTTGCCTACAAAATTCTTATTTACTTGTGCAACGTTTTCTGTTTTGATTGTTGTTGACGGAGTCCATAATTTACTGACAGAAGTAACTCCAAAATTTTCACTTAAATCCGTACACTTAGAAAATTTCCCTAAAAATTTATTATTTACTTGTGCAACAGTTTGGATTTTTCTGTTGTTAACAGCATTTTTCTGGTTCCTTCGATACTGGCTCTTTGGCTTACTAAGTGACAAATTTCGTTTCAACCCATACAATTCTTTATTTTCCGTAAAAATTTCTTATTTAATTTCTGCCTGTTGTATTAAGAAATATAATTTCCGTTACCCAGTTATTTTCATTGAATACTATCTTCTGCACCCGTGTTTTTCTATATACGTATATAACCATGCCTAGAAGGAAATTGTCAAATTTGTCTACAATGTCAAGGTCAGCCAAAAGAATGTCTCTGTTCAGGGAAAGAGAGAAAGCTGCAGAAAGGGAAGCATACCAAGAAACGAACAGACTGTGCACTACAAAAGCTAGATAATCTCAAAATGATGAACAGTGGCATGCACGGCTGACAAGGAATAGGATCTCCATTGCAGAACGAAGAGCAGTTGCAACAGCTCAGAGAAGCAACTTCTATGAAGCAGCTTTTACTTATGATCCACCAGTTCATTATGCAGATGAAACTAGAGTTTCCATTGGTGCAATGGCAACTGAGTGCATACATTGTAAAGCGAGGAAGTGGCGTGGAGAGACACCTGCACCGTGCTACAATAGTAAGAAGGTTAAAATCCCTGTAATCCCCCAACCTCCAGAGGCATTGAAGAAACTATTGTCATCGACTGACCAAGATTACAAGCACTTCCGAAACAAAATTAGACAATACAAGGCTGCACTGCTTATGACATCATTTGGATCCACAAGAGATTTAATATATATATCTCATATGTATGTTAGTGTATTTGTACGTGTGTGTGTATATATATATATATATGTGTGTATATGCGTGCATATGTGTGTGTGTGTATACACACACACACACACACACACACACACACACACACATATATATATATATATATATGTAATTTATGTATATATTAATATTATCTCAGTTTTAAAAAGAGACCTTTGATAATGTAAATATGTTAATAGTTACCGGAGGTAGCAAAATTACACTAGAAACGAAGATATCACAGCCGTTTTACAGGTAGAGATACCAAGTTAAAGTGATACATTTTGAGAAGATATGAATAATAATAATAAATGGAGCAAAACGCATATAAATAAAAGTTCCTTTAATTCCTACATATGTTTCAAAATATATGAGAGAGCTCTTCTACAAAGAAGTAAGAGCTGCTGGAATTCCTTATATATTCCTCTTCAGGGAATCCATAAATAAACATCTGAAAGCAAGACAAATACGAAATAATATCCGTATAATAATATAATAATATAATATAATATAATATATTACTAGGCTATGATGTTTTATTTATTTTTCTTCACTTTCTTCACTTCATATAAATATGTAACTAGTTTTCCTTATATAGTATATGTTTAATTTGATGTACTCCCTTAGTTCTCTCCCTTCCTCCATTTTGACTCAGCAATTATCCTCCCCACATTTCAATCATTCATTTAATTTAAACCTTTAGCACCACGTTTACAACCCCCTCCCTTTATATCTCTATGTAAACAAGCGTTCTTATTCCTAAAGCCCATGGAATAATATCATTGATCTCTATATATCTCTATGTAAACAGACGTTCTAACGGTCACTGACCATGTAACATCTTTGCTCGTAAGTTACCTCATCATTTCGTATTTGTCTTGCTTTCATATGTTTATTTATGGATTCCCCGAAGAGGAATATATGAGGAATTCCAGCAGATCTTACTTCTTTGTAAAAGGGCTCTCATATATTTTGAAGCATGTGTAGGAATTAAAGGAACTTTTATTTATATGCGTTTTGCTCCATTTATTATTATATATATATATATGTATATATGTATATATAGAAATATATGATATATATATATGTGTGTGTGTACATGTATGTATGTGTATATGTATATATGTATATGGAAATGTATATATATATATAGTTTTTTGTTGTGTATGTGTGCTCCTTTATTATTTTTTATATGTTTGCATCCATCCCTTACACATGCACACTTATGTATGTGTGTGTGGGAATGTGCACGTATGTGTCGTATGTGGTGTATGTGTTGTGTACATATGTATGTGCCTGAATTAATTAATTTATTATTCTCCTTCATATATTCGTCTTTGTTTCTCATCTCGTTTGGTTTTTATTTTCCAATTGCCTCCCCTACCCCTGGCCATTTTTCTGAGTGAAGAAATTTTGTTGAACACACCGGCCTAACCTGTCTTTGATCGCTGTCTCACTCTGAACAAAACTCTTTGGTTTTGTCTCTGCTTTCACTCTCAAACATAGCCTTGTTCATCAGCTTTAAACTTCTGGTAAATAATATATATATATATATATACTTGGAAAGTGTTATAAAACTATGGAAAGACAGCTGTGAGTCGGAAGAAATAAATTCCCTGCGATGATGGGAAGACAGTGTTAACTTCTTCCTTAGTTATGAAGCTCAGTTTAAAAGAGACTACACTTCAGATAACCCCTTCCC
>NC_068989.1:20800432-20802889 GCF_001194135.2 Octopus bimaculoides
CGGTCCAGCTTCCTAGGGCTAAACGGCAGTAGTGTATTCCATTATTGGGATTGTCACATTAAGTTGACAATATACTACAACTTTGTCGCTCCACTACTGCTTAAATCTCTCTGAGAGATTTAGAAATATTATATTTCTAATATATATATATATATATACTTGGAAAGTGTTATAAAACTATGGAAAGACAGCTGTGAGTCGGAAGAAATAAATTCCCTGCGATGATGGGAAGACAGTGTTAACTTCTTCCTTAGTTATGAAGCTCAGTTTAAAAGAGACTACACTTCAGATAACCCCTTCCCCAAAATATCCAGAACAAATACATCTACAGAAATAAATAAACGTCCACCTAGATAAAACAATCAACATCCAAACGAAGACAAACACAGAAAACTGACCCATCGCCTAGAAGCAAACCATTGTCTTCCTAATAACAGGGACTACTCATCAATTAGAAACACTAGAAGAAACCAACCTAGAGTTAGGAGTAATTTTTTCTCCCCAGGAATTAGAAACACCCAAGAGACCCCCTTCACCTCTCAATGAAGAAACTCAACCTACTGATCCTCATCCTGTTTACCCAGACAGCACAACTAGCTCCCCAGCATTCCAAACATAATTAAGCACCCCAACAATTCATTCCAACTAAGAAACCCTAACCACGTGCTCCCAACCCATGCAGCAACACCAACCTCCCAGCAATCCCAACATAATAAGTAATAATAATACTGACTTAGTTAATAACAATAATAACACCAATAATAACTTTTACCTGTTGTTGTTGGCACTCCGTCGCTTACGACGTCGTGGGTTCCAGTTGATCTAATCAACGGAACAGCCTGCTCGTGAAATTAACGTGGAGGTGGCTGAACACTCCACAGACACGTGAACCCTTAACGTAGTTCTCGGGGATATTCAGTGTGACACAGTGTGAGAAGGCTGGCCCTTTGAATTACAGGCACAACAGAAACAGGAAGTAAGAGCGAGAGAAAGTTGTGGTGAAAGAGTACAGCAGGGTTCGCCACCATCCCCTTCAGGATCCTCGTGAAGCTTTAGGTGTTTTCGCTCAATAAACACTCACAACGCCCGGTCTGGGAATCGAAACCGCCATCCTATGACCGCGAGTCCGCTGCCCTAACCACTGGACCATTGCGCCTCCACGATAACTTTTACCAACCAAATTACAATAAACATTTTTTAGACCGAGTGGAGAGAAACAGGGACACACGTTGGAACAAAACTTACAGGAGAAACCCATAGTAATTAACTTATCAAAGAAAACTCTCTCTATAACAAAAATCAATATACTAGCCAAAGGTTTAAAGTTTACTCCAACCCCACGAAAATCTAACCATAATGAAATTAAAGACAATATTTCGGAATTCTGCAGAAAATTGCGACTCGCAAAAGCACTAACTGACTACAACAACGAAAATGAATCACTGGTCAAAAACAGAAGTAATTACCTTCCACATAAGAGTAGGAATAAAACACTGGATGACTTCTGCGACCATATCCAAAATTTCCCTTATACATCCAATAAACAAAAAATTAATTCCACCCTCAACAATCTAGAATGGAAAAATCTAATTGAACTACAAAACGACAAAGACCTGACAATTAAAGAAGCAGACAAAGGAAGTGCTGTAGTTCTGATGGACACAGAACACTATAAAAACCTAGTATTATCCATACTAGAAAACGAGGCCTTCTACGAAAAAGTTATAAACTATAAACAACAAAAGACAATGAAAAATCTTGCATCCTTAATTCTTCTACATGGAAAAGGCCTGACAGAAACAGAAACAGACTACATCACGAACTTCAAATGTAAACAGTCTTTTTTACGGCCTTCCTAAAATACACAAGAGAAAACACCAGAAGAATGTAAAACCCACGGCTTAAGCAATTTTCTCGACATCCAACTGAAACCCTTGCTGAAATACATCAAAAGTTTCATTAGAGACGATTTAGACATGCTAGAACACCTACCAAAAACAATTAATTAAGAGGCAATATTAGTTACCCTCGATGTTATCAATCTTTACACCAGCATCCCACATGACTATGGAATAAAAGCAATTAAATTCAGGTTGGAAAAGTACTCCGAAGTACTCCTGGAACGTATAAATCAGATCTTTATAACTGAATCTTTAAAATTTATACTTCAGAACAATTATTTCCTATTTGATGACAATTACTATCGTCATAAATGCGGAATTGCGATGGGAACGAAAGCAGACCCGGTTTTTGCGAACCTAATAATAGTTTATTTTGAATTCACCTTATATGAAGTATCACTTCAGAAATATGGTTACCTATTTTACCTTTACATAAGAGAAAATTGGAAAAGATACCTGGATGACTGTTTTATCATTTGGAAGAAAATCGACAAAATTTTGGATTTCAAATCAACACTAAATGATATAAATAGTAACATTCAATTCACAATGGAAT
>NC_068989.1:20803370-20804876 GCF_001194135.2 Octopus bimaculoides
TACTATTTATATCAACACACAACCCCAGAAATAGTGAGGCATTCAACACTATTGTGCAAAATCTTCCTTTACTAACTAGAGATCAAAAAAGGAACGACATCCTGAAAACGCACAAACTCATCAAATGCAAAAAGCAACACAAATCACTAAAGAGACTGCTAGCAAATGCAAAGCTTTACAAAACAACTACGAAACCAACAGTTAAAAGATGTGGACCCCCAAACTGTGAAACCTGCCCCAACTTACTTGAAGGCTCGGATTTCCTTTTCAAACAAGGACAGAGGTTCACAATTAAAACTAGCTATATAAATTATTTAATTTTTCTTCTTCTCCTACATTTTGTTGATGTGATTCATGTTGCCTTTCATGAAAATTAACATACTAAAATTTTCACCAGACAAGGATCTCTTGGCACTCGAGATGTCCTTGCCCATGGAAAATAAGCGTACACTTTCAGCACTGGAAGGGATGGCGGTGTTGAACTTGATGAACAAGTCTACCAACACTTGCTCACTCAAGAAGGCAGATCTTTGGTGTTGATCTCCAACCAGGTCTTTACTAAATTCAGGGCCTTGTCCTTCAGTGACCTGTAGTTTCCGCTCTCTGCCTTTTTGGGTGACATCACTGAAGAAGTCACCCTCCACCTCTTCGTTGTTGCTGCTTCCACTGTTGCTGCTCACTTCCTCAGACTGCTACTTCATGGCCTCCTTGACCTTATCCTCCATGCTTCTCCTCACCTTGGCGAACTTGGTGCTATCATACCTATACAACCAGATAAGGCGAAACCTGGGGTGGAAGGTACCAGCCAGTTGGCATTCCTCATCGTCCAGGAGGGTCGCAAACTTTTTGTCAATGCCTGCCAAAACTGTGTCGACGAGTTTTGGGTTAGCGGACTAACTGCGGTTAACGGATTTGAGTCAACGGAAGCTAAATGTAACGGAAGTTGATTAGTCCGATAATGATTTTGAAAGTTAACTTAAAAGTTAAATCGTTAACGAAGATGTTAACTTCGTTAATTAACGATTAACGGATTAATGGACTTACGCCCATTATTCCCAGTTCAGTCTCATTGCGTGGAACCTTGGTCAAGTGTCTTCTACTATATCATGAGGCTAACTAAAACCCTCTGAGTAGATTTGGCAGGTGGAAACTGAAAGAAGCCCACCATATATATATGTGTGTGTGAGTGTTTGTCTCTGCCACTATCGCTTGACAACCGATGCTGGTGTGCTTACGTTCCCGTACGTTAGCGGTTCGGCAAAACCGATTGATAGAATAAGTACTAGTCTCACAAACAATAAGTCCTGAGGTCGACTTGTTCGACTAAAACACCTTAAGGTGGTGCTCCAGCATGGCCATAATCAAATAATAGACACAAATAAAAGGATAAAAGAATGTGTGTGTATATATATATATAAGTTCAACATAAGTTTAGTTATATATTCTTTTAGAATATTACTTATAAAAGTTATATATATATATATATATATATATATATATATATAT
>NC_068989.1:20804928-20806046 GCF_001194135.2 Octopus bimaculoides
TTATTATTTAGTTGAACGCCACGCATCCATTTCCAAGTAGGTTTATCTTCACCTTTTTGGTGCGACTCTCCTTTCTATACTGTTATCTTCTTCCATTCTTCTCTAATTCCCTTTTCTCGCCCTCCCTCCTTCACTGTTGTCTTCTATCTGTCTCTCTTTCCCCCTCTTCCTCTTTCTCTCTCTTTCTCTCTCTCTCTCTCTCTCTCTCTCTCTCTCTCTCTCTCGCTGCTCACACGTGACAATCGTCCATCTTTCTTTTCCTCACGTGTCCATCTTTCTTTTCTTGCACGAACGTTCAAAAAAGCAGACGTTTTTTTTCTCCGTCTTCTATCTTTTCTCTTTTCAAAAAAATATTTCTAACAGCGTTCACTATTTTCCTCTCGTTGTGGTCTAACGATGTTCCATGTTTGTTTTCGTTCGGTTTCCTTGTATGTCTCCATTGTCATGTTTTTGTTCCCAATTTTATTTTATAATTCATGGGAACAACTGTCTTTGAAGACTCATATTGTCGTTGAATGCTCGAAATGAGGAGTACATAGACAGTCGACAACTGATGAAGGGTCCTTTCTGTGTTTATTTGTCCTGTTCTCCATTTTCTCGTTGTTTATGAATTTAACCCGTTTGTTCACGTATTTGGTGTTGTTTGAACCATTGGTGATGTCCTGTACCCATATATGTGTTTAGAGTGTCGGGCTCACAACCATGCGGTAGTGAGTTCGATTTCCGCACCGGGCTGTATGATATTGTTACGATCAGGCAAATTCTTATATATAAAAGGGGTGAACTTCTGAACGCAACAACAGAAATTGTACAATCAGTGAAATAATATTCAAAGATGAAATTATGTAACAAAGAATTTCATATCCAGTCCTCGATTGTTCAAAGGTAGGTGGTAAACCGTCCGATCCGTATGCGGCTCTCGTATTTTGTACTATCCACGCATTGCCATTTCTGTATTCTTAACTCTCCCCCGTTCGATTTTCCTTTTCTCCTTTTTCACAGGAAGTAAACGAGATTACCTGTCTCATTCGATAACATGAAGTAAACGAGATTACCTGTCTCGTTCCTTGCTCACTTCCTGTATATATATATATATATATATATATATATATATATAT
>NC_068989.1:20806056-20806656 GCF_001194135.2 Octopus bimaculoides
TATATATATATATATATATATATATATATATACATATACAAATCTACGTCATTTCAACTCTGCCCAAAATGTCGTTATATATCTCTCATCACAAACGCTTATCTCTCCTCATTCAGAAAACATTGGAAGTTCTCTTCCTTCATTATATTTTCTCGTTATTTGCACTGATTATAAATATACATAACAATATCTTTTAGAGCAAGGCACAATACTTCACGTTGCTCCAGTTCAATCAGCTGTAGAAATGAGTTGCGACGACACTAGTGCCAGGTTGTATCGGCCTTTGCCTTTCCCTTGGATAACAACGGTGGTGTGCGGAGTGAAGGCTAGTATGAATGGGAGACTGCTAGTCTTCTGTAAACAGCCTTGCTTGGACTTGTGCCGCGGAGAGGAAGTTTCTAGGTGCAATCCCACGGTAATTCATGACCGAAGGGGATCGTTACCGTTATGTATGTATGTATGTATGTATGTATGTATGTATGTATGTATGTATGTATGTATGTATGTAGGAGAATGTACGAAAAAAACAGCAACAGACGAGGACAGGTGGTGTAAACAACAAAAGGATGTATTAGTATGACGCTCGGGAATACGGAAAGT
>NC_068989.1:20807414-20810005 GCF_001194135.2 Octopus bimaculoides
AGAGAGACAGACAGACAGGCAGACAGGACAAATAATGCAATATGTAGAAAAGGTTAATACATAGGGCGTCAACTTCTTTATATAAGAAATGTTATCATAAAATCTTCCATTTATCCTGAGGTGAACAAGCATGTGTATGTGTGTGTGTGTGTGTGTGTGTGTGTGTGTGTGTGTGTATGTGTTTGTGTTTGTGTGTGTGTGCGTATACATATAAGCATATATAAACATGAATGTGAGTACACATACATGCGCTTATCTATCTATCTATCTATCTATCTATCTATCTATCTATCTATCTATCTAATTTCGTTTCCGTGTTTGTTTTGTAAGATCCTTAATGTGAAATCAAATGTTGATGTAGATATACCTCAAAAGAATCATGTTACCAATAGCATCATTTAAATGTACGCAATATAAAGTTGAGAGCTATTAACAGTTTCTTCCTGTGAAGACACACGACTGGGCACATTTTTTGAACACGCTTTGTGTTTCCACATGTGTCTGAGCACATGGTTTGTTCTATTTAAAAATCAGAACGTTGTTATATAAATATAACGGGGAAAAAAAGCGAGAAGAAGGCTGATGCAAAAAGTGGAACAGTGAATATAAACGGTAAAAGAAAAGCAAAAATGAGATAGCTGCTCAATACGAAGACGATGGTGTTCTCCGAGACAGCTGCTCAATACGGAGAGGGTGGTGTGCTTCGGTTCGCTAAAAGACATTTCGGATCTGGAATTAAGAAGCGCAATGAAGTTCTTAGATCCATTTATATACAGCATGGATTCCTCTACATTTCTCCACTGGATTGTGGTAATTTTGCATGTATGTATGTATGTATGTATGTATGTATGTATGTATGTATGTATGTATGTATGTGTGAGCATCTAGTGTCGTTGGAATGTTGATCTCACTTCTAACAATGTGAATAAGTGATAAATGCGGCTTTTGAATCGTTTTAACTCTTATTTCTAACAATACTGGCACTATCTTGTACTCTGATTGTCCATATATATATATATATATATGTATGTATGTATGTATGTATATAAATTCTCACATTACCATTTTGCTGAATCAGTCATTGATCCATATGGTAGTATTATATACTGTCAAGTAGAATTTAGCTTAACCATCACTACAGACGAGCTTTAATTCCAAGCGAAACTAGCATATATATATATATATGCGAGTAAAAATAAATACACAAAAAGGGGGTTTGTATGATTGTGTATAGAGGAATATATTATTTTGTTTAAAAGAGTTCCAACACTGTCTGTTTTTTATGTTTTATTTATATTCCTGCAAAACCAATGTGGGATATAGAATATGGAATATACAATATATAATATAATATACAATATATAATATAAAATAAAAATGGATGGTACAATGAAATAAAGTATTGAATGTCTTATTGAATATATGGAATATGTTGAATAGATATATTGAATATATTGAATAGATGAAATATTGAGTTTTCAATATAAAGGATTAAATATATAAAGGCGAATACGTATTTTCTATACCGTGTGGTATTTCATCATGGCCGGTATGACAGAAACCTGGAACAGCCATTCGTTGTTCGCAGAAAAAGTTCATATTCCGGGTTTTCGTATTCCATGTTGTTTCGTATTCCATATTGTTTACGTTCTGTGGTATCCTGTGCCCATATATGCATGTTTATATACATATATGTACGTATGAATGCATATATTTCTATATATCATTTATATTATTATATGATTGAACACGCCACGCATCCATTTCCAAGTAAGTTTTCTCTCTCTCTCAACATATCTCTCTCTCTCTCTCTCTCTCTCTCTCTCTCTCTCTCTCTCTCTCTCAACATATATATATATATATATATATATATATATATTTATATATTACTGAAATTTATTAATCATTGACAAATTCGGCGTAACAACCAAGAGTTATTTGACGCAGTAAAATTAGAAAATTTATGCAATTGGAAATACTAATGCTATGAGTAAACCACTCAATGACCTACCTGGGTAGTCATTCCCGCGGTCTGTATATGTGTTGGTGTGTGTGTGCGTGGGTGCACGTCTGTGTATATGTGTGTGAGCGTTAGCGTTTCTGGGAGTATGTAATTATGTGTACCTCTAATTCGATGATTATTTCACTCCTGGAACATGTCAGAATGAACTTTGATGGTACATTCTGGGTCATCAAAACAACACATCCAAGTTTACTTGGACGTGCAGGCTTAATATACTTCTATATTCTGTGTGTGCGTGTCTGTGTGTGTGTTTATGTGTGTGAGTGTGTGTGCGTGCGCAAGTGTGCGTGTCTGCATGCGTGTGTGTACGGGACCTTGTATGTTATTTATTGTGAATAAATAACATAACTCAGGGCCAGCGTTTGGTGGGTTTTCAACTTACAGAAATCTTTATTTTAACTAAATATATCTTATCTATATTTATTCAAACGTTTATATGTATGAATATATATATATGTACGCATGTATGTATATTTATGTATGCATATATATGTATATGTGTATGTATCTTTATGTATATATATATATATATATATATATATATATATATATATATATATATATATAT
>NC_068989.1:20810087-20815602 GCF_001194135.2 Octopus bimaculoides
ACACACACACACACACACACACACACACACACACACACACACACACACACACACATGCGCACACATTTAGTAAAGGGCAAAGAAACAAATAAAAACTGATAATGAAGTATTTGTGGAGTACAGATTGAAAGAACAGAATAAGTAGGTTATAGACAGAAAAATCATTGGAAGTAAATAATATTTAGCTGATATAAAGTAGATTCGGCGTGCTCGAAAGACAGAGAGAAAGAAAGAAGAAAATAGAGAGAATTTTAATTTTAATGAGATAAGGGAAATATAAAAAGAAAATAAATATAAATTTTATTTAGCAAATTTATTAATTTGTTCGATGTGAAATGAATAACTAATTTTATCTGTTTACTGGTAGAAATTTTATTTCTTTGCGGGTGTGTGAGAAAAAATTTCTGTTGTCACAAAACCTGAAATTTTGTGGGAAGAGAATTGTTGATTTGACCGGCTCCACTGTTAAACTTGTTCTACTTTTATTGGTTTCAAATTTTGGCACAAGGCCACCAATTTCGGGGTGGGGGTAAGTAGGTTACATCGACCCCTGTCATTAACTGGTACTTATTTTATCGACCCCGAAAGGGTGAAAGACAAAAACGACCTCGACGGAATTTGAACTCAGAATGTAAAGTCGGATGGAATGCTGCTAAGAATTTTACCTAGCGTGTTAACATTTCTGCCAGCTCATCACCTTTTCGGTTCTTATTTTATCGATCCCGAAAGGATGAAAGACAAAGTAAACCTCGGCGGAATTTGAACTCAGAGCATAAAGACAAACGAAATACCGCTATGCAATTTGTTCGGCGAGCCAACGATTCTACCTGTTTCCCACCTTTACGAGGAATATGAATATTTCAATGAACGACAATAAGAAATAACAGCTTCCTAATTAGTTATGTGACCATTAAAAGTGATACACTGAAATCTTTCCATAATGCTTAAATGAGAAGTTAGTGGATTCAATAGAGCTATTGACAAAATGGCTTTCAGCATTTAATTATGTCTATTCATGATCTGATTTCAAATCTTGCCAAAATTAATGTTATTATTCCTCCTGTAGTCGATAAGCATAAAGCACCCCTGAAATATAATGATCGCTCTAATTGGCTATACACATCTTCCAAATGTGAAGCTTAAGGCAGTGATAAAAATCAACACATAACGCTAGCGTGTGATGAATGGCAGAAACATAGAACTATAGATTATATGATGACTTGCAAATTTATTCTTAATACGTTCCGTCATATTCGAACAAGAATATTCTAATCGCTATTGTGTTTCGTCAAGAAGAACAGCTTTACCTTTACAACAAATATGTATTTATAAAACACTCGATTCATTAATATAAGGGATTCAGGGACATTCGTTGTTTCGATGTTGTTGTGCTTCCTCAGTCAAAAGTACCCCTGTAAGCCACGAACCTAACAAAAATCAACTGTTTTGCTTATAATACCGGCGTAGAAACCGTTCACTAATAACAGTCAACTGATAAAAAAAATAAAATGTCATATGCAGGGTGAACAGAAAGATTTAAAACGATGACGTGCATATTTATTCTTAATTTGTTCGGGCATATTTAAGGCACCAGCTAGAAATAAATTTCAATCAAATTTCAATCAAATCACACATATTACACTCATTAGATAATGTATTGGGTTGGTGCATAATTATTGTGGCTTTTTTCGACAAATTGTAATCAACAAAAACAATAACAATATGAAACAGAAACATCTTTAAATGATTACTCCGAAACATATTGACCATCTACTTCAATTGCTGCTTCCCATTTGCTTTGCAGACGGTCAGACCGTCATTTAAAGATGTGTTTGTTAAATACTGTTGCTTTTGTTGAATAAAATTTGTTGAAAAAAAAGCCGCAATAGTTCCATTCACTCCATGTATCTGGTCGACTTCTGCAGACAAAAAACAAAAAAATCGAATGATGTCTTTCCATATTTATTTTTGGAGTGTAGTTGATCGAATTCCCATAGTAATGTTATTGAGCCGGAAAGGATGAAATGTGAAACTGAGACTCGCTCATATTTGAATTAAGAACATAATATAGAGGAAGTAAATACATAATATAGAGTAAGTCAAACCGCGATTCGATTATTTCTGTCACACTTCACCCTCCGTCACTCAACTATTTTTATCACGCTTCTCCACTCCATCTTCTAAAGTTTTTGTCACTCCTACCTTTGGTCATTCTTCTGTTTTTTTTTGTTTTGTTTTTTTGTGATGGGGCGAGTAATGTAAAATTCATTCGAAACAAAAACGACGCAATACTGCACTACATATACATAATATTCTATAATGTTGTCAATCTCTTGAGGATGTTTAACATTCCTCACTGGCTATGTCTTCTTCCTATTTTGGTATTTTAAAAATAAAATACGGCTTTTATCCTGGTGCTTTTAACTGAAGTTAACGGGCGACAAAGAAAAACACATGCATTGTTTTGCAAGAATACGGTTCATGCGAATCCCCAAACCCTACTTTCAGTAACGTGACATGTTTAATAGATATATATTATCATACGCCACACAGAAATAAATAAATTTTAAAAACAACTTCCATGCGACACTCCCTTCTTTATAAAATATATTGAGGTCATTCCTGTACACTATCTCTCCATCATCTCTTTCCACCACCTCGTAATGTTATCTGAAAATAACATACGAACACACAATGGCACACCTTACAAGTAAATAAATCTTCTAAAGTAAATAATATAAAGAAAACTTATGTTAGAATACGATCATAGTGCAAGAGGTTTTGTTCAAACTTATCAAATTTTCTTTAAACGTTCTTAACTTGTATTCAAAAGTCACTTCAAACATTCATCTGAATACTTCAAAATCTGGGATACATTCCTTCTACACGGGAATAGTATAACGAAATGAAGGTTTGCTAACCTCTTTAACAACGGCACTTATAATCCAAAAGCTCTCTAGAGAAGAAAACAGTATACCCACACAAGTGACTATACCGATATATACTTTTAATTGCATTTTTTACGTTCATATTAACATTGTCTCAAGTCCTACATATTTTAGACATTTAGTATGTAATCATAAAGAATTACACATTTTACACACACAAAAAATCACGTCGATAGGCTTTGTATTATATACAGAGACAGTCCAACATAAAAGGATAAAGACCCCTTATGTCATGAATGACCATTGGATTGCACCTAGAAAGTTACTATCGGATATACAAGTCCGGGCAAGGGTTGTTTATAGAAGACCAGCTGTCGCCCACTGCTAGTTTAAAAGAAGAACAAAAATGCATAGCGATATTTATTCCGGCTCTTTACGTTCAGAGTTCAAATCCCACCATGGTTGACTTCGCCTTTCATCATTTTGGAGTCGATAAAATAATTACCAAATGAGCACTGGTATCAGTACAATCAAATAGCTCCCCCCTCCAAAATTTCAGGCCTTGCATCTATAGCAGAAAGGATTAGTAGTATTATTAGTATTATTATTGTTTTTGTTGTTGTTATTGTTGTTGTTGCTCAGCGGCATTTCTTCCGACATTACGTTCTGAATTCAAATGCCGCCGAAGTCGCCATTGCTTTTCATCCTTTCGTGGTCGATAAAATAAGTACTCTTTGAGCTGTGAAATCGGTGTAGTCGACTAGCCTAAGATTTTGTCTAAGATTTCAGTCCTTGTGCCTTTCGTAGAAAAGATCATCATCACCGTCTTCATTATGTTTATATATTTTTTAAAAGTTAATTACTATTCGATGACCTTATCATATATTTCCACCCTTTCCACTTCTTTCCTATTCGTCTCTCCTGATATGTAATATCTTAATGTGTATGCACTGTACACCCCACTTCTTTACTCTTTAATGTAAATTTCAAAATTTCAAACCCACCTCAACTTAAGTCAATCTAGAAGGGATTGTATCCCCTATAAGCGCTGACCACAGGGGTACACATGTTTAAATAACTTCTCTATTCTCTGTTCGTCCACCCTTTTTTACTGACGCTTCACCTACTTTTTCTATCTCTTTGACTTTCTGTCCCCTCTTCCACCTTCTAAATGATGTGCCGAAATTCTGCTACCTGAGAAGCATCCTATCAAACAATGCCCAACTGGACGAAGAGATTAGCCAACGATTGTCTAAGGCAAACTCAGCTTTCGGTAGATTCCAGCACAAACGGTAGAGAGACCATGACATCTGGCTGGTCACAAAGATCAACGTGTACCAGGCAGCAGTACCTCTTTCACATATGGTTGTAAAACATGGATACTCTACAGGCGCCATATCAGATGGCTAGACACCCCGCTGCTTTCGTTCAACTCGTAACATCAAATGATAGGACAAAGACCCCAACACAGGTCCTTAAAAGCTGTAACATTCTATAGGTAAAGAGAGTTTCCTTATCATGGAAGACACTCGCATATCTAAAGCGCTATATATGTTCCGCCATTGCTCCTTTATAATGACACTCTAAAGGCCTGTTTGAAATTCTGAAAGATAAACTTGGTCACAAGGATAGTACTCGGTGGAGATGCTGTTGCTGTCAACCTATCTCCGACTTTGAGGCAGCCAGGATCAACACTGTGAGGGAGAAAACAGTTCAGCAGAGAGCCGGGTCTAATTTTGCCCCCAGATGACAGACACCGCTATTGCAGCATCGGCAACCGTTTCTGAAAATCCCGAATATGTCTGAATAAAACAACATGGCAGAGCATCGAACTCAGAGCATTTAACAAATGTGCTTTACTGAACCATCATTCGCCGAAGAGAGAAGAGAGTGCAGTGTGTGTTTGTTTGTGTGTGTTTCTGTGTGTGTGTTTGTGTGTGTGTATAAAGAAATTGATTTGATATATACGAATGAACCAAACATAACAAAATCATTTATTTTATGAAATAAAACAGAGATGTCAATATAGAGTGATAAATATTAAATGAGCATTAAAACAAAAAATTGCCAAGCAATATCAAAGAGAAAGACAGGGATGTAAAAGAGGTGAGAATTCTTCTCTGGAAAGTCCAAATATTCTGTGATCCACTTGTTAGTACTGAAAAATAAAATGGAATAAAATAATCTTTTGTTAATGAGTTGTAGCTCATTGCCATAATACGAGATAATTGTATGTTATGTTGTAAGTATATTCTATAACACATACATTAATATATGTATGTGTGTGACAGAGATAGAGAGATAGATAGCTAGATAGATAGCTAGATAGCTAGCTAGCTAGCTAGCTAGATAGATAGATAGATAGATAGATAGATAGATAGACAGGTAGAAAGAGATATGTATATATATATATATATATATATATATATAGGGAGAGAGAGAGAGAGAGAGAGAGAGAGAGAGAGAGAGAGAGAGAAAGAGAGAGTGCACATTGTCAATATAAATATCAAGAAATAGCAACCAAATTCCTTTGCAACCAAACCACATCGTCGTAAAGCAGGCCGAATATATTAGATAACGTAGTCCTAGATAAAGTATATTTGAAGAGAAAAAGAGAGGAAACGGCC
>NC_068989.1:20815977-20816539 GCF_001194135.2 Octopus bimaculoides
CCGATCTATACAGGGTGTCCTAGAAGTAACTGATGGGTTTCAATTTCTAATAACTTCCTTAATGTTACAAATAGATGCATAAAATTTTGATACAACATAAACGGCATAATGGACATTAATATGCAAAAGTCAAATTTTGCAACACCACTACGTCACATATGAAAAATTACATCGCTTAAATGGAAGTCATTTTCGGCTTCTCACGCCCGTGCTCTTTCCAAAACTTGCACAATAACACCCTCAAAAGTTTCAGAGCCCAGTGACTTTTGGGATACCCTGTATATATATATTTCTGTAGTTATTAGCGGTGTATTTTGGCGATTTAAATAAGAGCTTTGACTATTATTTCCAGCAGATAGACACACTTGTTATGTCCTTTGATTAATTTCAATCCTTCAGTTATTTAAATCTTTCATGCTTTCTTGGGACCTGCAATCGCCTATATTATTGATTCTGGTATTATCATTTTTAAATTGTTACACTAGATAATAATACAGTCAATGATATCTTCGCAAATATTTTCTCCTGAATTATTTTGCTCTGTATATATATATATATATAT
>NC_068989.1:20817420-20818134 GCF_001194135.2 Octopus bimaculoides
AGTATGGCCATTGCACGAAGCTTAACTTAACGGTGCTGTGATCGAATGTGACTTTTTAGCCCAGCCAAAGATCTACAATGTCTTGCACAGAGTTGGCATCCAAAACCTTTACTGGCAATAACTAGCTGTTGTTGTAATTGGGCTCCATGTACCTTTGCGTGTCGTTTAAGTCCTCCTGCTGAATCACACTCCCTTCCACATGCCCGACAGACATGATTAGTATGGTGTGTAGCATCATCACCAGCGGCCTGGTAGTCAACCATCGGTCTTGCTTTATGACTACGAAGATGACTCATAAGCCCAGCTTTACTGAGGCACGGTCTTGCACAGACAGTGCATACACTCATACATACACACACACATATATTATGTACATACACACACACACACACACACACAGACACACACACACGCACTCACAGACACACACACACATGTATATATATATATATACTCTTTTACGCTTTTACTTGTTTCAGTCATTTGACTGCGGCCATGCTGGAGCACCGCCTTTAGTCGAGGAAATCAACCCCAGGACTTATTCTTTGTAAGCCTAGTACTTATTCTATCGGTCTCTTTTTGCCAAACCGCTAAGTTACGGGGACGTAAACACACCAGTATCGGTTGTCAAGCGATGGTGGGGGGACAAATACAGACACACAAACACACATACATATATATATATATACATATATACGACGGGCTTCTTTCAGT
>NC_068989.1:20818802-20822076 GCF_001194135.2 Octopus bimaculoides
ATATATATATATATATATACATATATATATATATATATATATATAAGCATGCAAATGTATGAGTGTGTAAGTCTATGCAAATGTATGAGTGTGTAAGTCTATTAGTGAATATATGACAACGGTCAGTAGAGAAAATGAGAGAACGAAATATATATAAAGTTACCCGGACAAAAGGATGTGTTTAATTCTGGGAGAACGTCTCCCCAAAAACCGCATATGTTTTTCATGTAATTCTTCTTCGTCTCAGGCTTTGCTTTGCCGTCAATCACAATGTATTTTGGGGTTTTGGGTGTGAACTTTGGCCATGGATCACTGGAACAATCAGAACAATCTCCATTGCTAGGATTACTGGAAAATAATGAAGCAGAAACAAATTAAAATTTTAGGTAAGTGAGGCTTTGTGTCTATGGTAGGAAACATGATAGGAAATATTTTATGCAAGTGATTGGAGATGAATTGACAGATTCGTTAGAACGTCGGACAAGACGTCTTTACTGCTCCTTATATCTGTGTTCAAATTCTCACCGAAGTCAACTTTGACTTTCAGTCTTTTTGGATAAACAAAACATAGTAGTACTAATTACTGAAATCGATTTAGCCTACAATAACTTCCATTTACAATGAATGGATTGTGTCTGTGTCAGAATAAGACGATAAGTATGTGTTCATGTGTGTGTGTGCGGGCGCGTGTGTGCGTGCGCGTGTGTGCGTGCGCGTGTGTGCGTGTGTGAGTTTATGTGTGCATGTGTGTGTGTATGTGCGTGAGTGTAGACTTTGTAGTGATGTATAGATTTTATTTACTAATATATAAAGTAGTTGAAAAAATGTCAAGAGCTAACCAAAAAAGTCTGTCATCAAAGAAAATTCACTACACCTAAATGCATACACACACATATAGATTCTATATGACAAAGAACATCCTAAATAGCCACTCCTCATACATTCTTTTTGGTAAACCCAAGAAGAAAAATTGGACTTATTCAGTTTTATCTTTTTATTTATTTATTTATTTATTTATCTATTTATTTGTTTGTTTGCTTCAGTGATTAGATTGCAGTCGGGATGGAACAGCACCTTGAAGAATTTCAGTCGCACGGATCGACCCCCGTACTTATTATTTTTTCTTTAAACCTGGTGCTTATTCTGTCGGTCTCTTTTTGCCGAAACACTAAGTTACGCAGACATAGTAATAATTAAATTTCGAACAGAGTAGCAAGCCTCCGTTTGAAATGGACTGAGGGGGAGTTTTCTCTGAAAGGTCGAGCAGAATTGATGAATGTCTTTGTCACCTCCGTCATTGTTTACCGCCTGCCCATAGTTTTATCACAATCCTCGTCCGACCAAAGTGAAGCATCTACCTTTTTGCTGATCAATTCACCCATCTGCTGTCAACACCGTCTGCAAGGTGGGTTCAATATGCCGTTACCATTTGTGCACAGTTACGTGCTGATACTGTGTCACATATAGAAATTATTGGCAACTGAGTGGGTATGGTCTCCGTTTGTAAGACTCATCTTACTGCATTTCATCGTTTTGCCAAAGTCGATTTGCTCGAGTAAAGTTCTTCAAGGTGTTGGCCCAGCATGACCTCAGTCTAATGACAGAATCAAATAAAATAAGAAAGACACATCAACACACACAAGCAAATAACATAGAAAATAAATAGATAGATAAAAACTCACCCTGATTTAGAAAAGTTAGCAAAAAAACTTGTCAGTCTTTCTGCTACTAATTTATCTTCCTCTGTAAACTTATTTCCGAATAACGGGAGCCCAAACGCAAATATAACATCATACCCATGCATGACACCCAACCATTTTGGCCAGGGATTTAATCGCGATTGAAACTCGAAAGAATACATGTAGACATTTGAATGGGTGCTGAATTGCTCAGCCAATTTGATAGCAGGGCATTTAAATGATGTATCTCCACCTACTTGTTCTAATATGTATCTGTATTTTTCAGTCTCAGGAAAGGAGAAGACACGAGAACCATAAAGATATGTGATAACATCCATTTGCAGAGGATTTAGAGATATTGGCCGAGTAATCTTTTTTATTGATGCATGTGCAGTATCTGTTCCTATCGGCACAGTCCCATTAAAGGGGAATTCATTGGGGAATGCCATCAGAAGAAAGAGACTTCCTTCGTTTTCAACAAACCCTGTTAGCACATCTTTTTTCACAGTTTCATCGTTCAGTATTTCGCTTGGTTTTCCTGGTAAGAAATAATGGTCGACAACAGGGGTGAAAGTAATTTTCATGAAGTCATCTAAATAGGCAAATTGTGCTAGAGCTAGAGTGTTAGCATCAGCTTCTAAAAAGCAATCTATCATCGCTTTAGTGTTATTTATTGGACATTTAACAATAGAAGCCATTGCCTTTGCTCTATGAATGTTTCTCTCTATTGATTTAATTGCCCAGGGGGAGGAAGGTGACCCACTCATCATAATAGCATTCCTGAAAAGCTTCCGAGAAAGTGGGGAAACAACATGAAAACCAACAGATGCTGCACCAGCACTTTGTCCAAACAGTGTTAGTTTATCAGGGTCTCCTCCGAATGATGCAATATTATCGCGAATCCACTTTATAGCGAGGTTTTGATCAAGGAGTCCCATATTGCCTGGAGCACGCTCGTCATTTAAGGAAAGGAAACCAAAGGGCCCTACTCTGTAATTCATTGATGCAACGATAATATTTTGACTGGCAGCTATCCATTTTCCATTATATAATTCCACCGTGGTCGACCCTGAAACAAATGAACCTCCATATATCCAAATCATCGTGGTTAAATTTGAACGAGACTTCCGTGATTCTGTTGGTGCCCAAATATTCAAATAAAGACAGTCTTCGCTTATATTAGTTTTTATTTTCCATATTTCTGAACCCTCAAGATGATCATATTTCTTATTTTCAGGTTGTACACAAGCCGCAACATGTTGCTTGGTGTCTTTTATGCCACTCCACCTTTCAATTGGTTCCGGTCTTCTAAATCTTAGATTACCAACAGGAGGTTTAGCAAATGGTATTCCAAGAAATACATCAAGATCAACATTCTGAACTGAAATGGTTGATCCCTTGATCTTCCCAGTGGTAGTATCAATTATCGGATCTTGCGCATAGATAGAAGTTTGTAACAAAGAAATTATGAAAATATACTTCAGTCCTTCCATGATATGAATGGCTCAACTGCTGATGAAATTCTGAAAGAAAGTAAAAGAAAAAGAAGTTTTGATATACATCTCAGCTATTACATCACTAGTGCTTTGCAAAGA
>NC_068989.1:20825463-20826395 GCF_001194135.2 Octopus bimaculoides
CCACTACCACCACCTTTGAACACGGCAGTACCAACACCAACATAAACAAAAATATTCCAAAGAACATGTCCGCCAACACAACAAAAACAAATTTCGCCAATGCTATAAAAGAAAAAAGGAAAATAGTGACATTCACACAACAACAAATTAAAGACACAAAATCCCTTCTTACGAAAGAAGGCGATGATGTTAAAATAAATATACCCAAAGAAATAATAGAAGAAAAGAAACAAAAATGCATTATTTATAAACTGTTAAACACAAAAACCAGACGTGCAGAAAATTTTAATACAGAAAAGATTGAGAAGTGCCTTAGGCCCTTATGGGCTCATCAAGAGCATGTCACGTGGTGACGTAAATTTGCCACGATACAGGTGCGCTTCCTAAATGAAAATTTAGCGAAGCAATTTTCGACACTCTCTCTCCACACAAATAACTTGGTGATGATACCGAGTTATCATGGACAGAGAGTGACCAAAGTAATTATAAAGAACGTGCCATCAGAAGTGGACACCCAATGGGTAATATCGGCCGTATGCCTCGAAATTGAGGAGGCAAATATTTTGGAGATTGCGGTTGTAGAAGAAAAGAACTGGGGGGAGGGAAACTGGAAGTCCTTCTCCACATCATGGAGGAGGCTTCACAGAAGATTCCTCCAAACATTAGACTGGCGGAGGACCACAAGCTGTATGTAGTGGTAGAGGGCAGGCGGCCTCGCTGTTACTTATGCAACAGCGAGGCACATCTGAAAAAGGACTGCCCACTGGCCGCTAAACAACAACAACAACAACAACAACAACAACAACAGGAGCAACTACCAAATACCCCCAACAGAAAAACTTTACTACCAACACCACCAGCAACACAAAAAACAACAACAGAAATATCAGCAATAACCACAACAGAAAAGACAACAGAAACTGCAAAAACAG
>NC_068989.1:20831073-20834831 GCF_001194135.2 Octopus bimaculoides
AAATAAAAGAAATTTTATTTAACAAATTGTGACACTAAGGACCGAGGTTACCGTGGTCTTTTCCGTAGGTTTTTCTTTCCACGGATAACCTCCCCATTTATTGGGAAATTTTTGTAATATTTTCATTTTTTTTGTACATACCCCAAACGTTTTCTCGATGCCTTTTCATCGTTATCTCCATTTTAATTTTTTTACTTTATTTTCGTCCCCATCGAAAAGAAAAACTCTACATTTGTATTTTGTCCCCTCTATGTTGAGCCCTGTGTGGCTAATAAAAGAAATGTATCTATCTATCTATCTATCTATCTATCTATCTATCTATCTATCTATCTATCTATCTATCTATTTATCTATCTATCTATATACACACACGCACATGTATATACATACATATGTCATGTCGCTGTTGAGTGCTACTGGTATCAAGTAATCCAGTAAACCTGTAGCATGGTCGGATAGTCGGCGGCTAAACTGGCAACCCCACCAGGCTTGCTTGGTGAGGAGGGTGATTGTTGGACACCCTGCAGGATGAAGTCTAAAACCTGTCAAAGGACGGAGGAACTCATGAGCAGTCAACGGTCATCCAACAAATATGTGTAAACATGAATCATTTTTTATGTGCCCATATATGACCATCGGTCATCTTTCTCTTTCCTAACTTGAGTTTCTTTCCTTCCGGTCAACCGCAGGGATCAGACGCATTCTTATCTATCACTTGTCATAGCTTGTTTCTCCAGCGTTTGCCAACTCACCTCGTTTAAGCTTAGCAGCCCTTCCTGATTGTTTTCACTGTCCTGTTTTTCTTGCCAACTTTGAGGCTCCGCAAAATCCAAAATTTTATTTAATTTGCTTTGTGAAGCAACTGATTTGTCGAAGGTCTATCTTGTCGTGAATTGCTCGAAATACGGAGTAGAAAAACAGCCGACAACTGATGAAGGGTCCTTCTTTGTGTTGCTTGTCTTGTTTTCCATTTGTTTCTTTCGTTGTTCACAAAAAAGAGTTCGCATTCCATATTTTCGTAATTTGTATTTCATGTTGTTTACGTTCTGTGATGTCCTGTGCCCATATATGCATATGTATATGCATATATATGTAAGTATGTACATATATTTATGTATACATGCATATATGTAGACATATATTATTTATATTTTATATATATTCGTTTTGCAAGATTTTTGATGTGATATCGTGTGTTGAAATAGATATTGTTGTATTTGGGGATGGTCATGTTGCCAGTTTAGCCAATAAAAACATACGCACTATGTATTTGGCGTTAATTTGCTTCAGCTTTATATTACATTACATTAATCGTATTTCGGCCAGAGTTCTTTCGTCACACTTCTGTGACCTCATCAGTGGTCCTTTGCTTTCTTCTTTCCTATTTGTGTGTCACTCCTTACTAACGATCAGCCATTTTGTATTTTGCATTCCTATTGTATGTGTCTACATTTGCGCATGCGCATCCCTCTATGTTTGTCTATGTTTTGTAAGTGCATGTGTATGTATGGGGAGTGCCTGTATTATCTGTATCCCCTGTTTATACATGTTCGTTTAATTTATTTTTATTTATTTGTTCATGTGTTTATACCTACTTGTTATTATTATTTTTTTCTATTCTTCCTTTTGTTGTTGTATTTAATTAAATTTAATTTTGTTAACGTATATAGTTATTTAATTCCATTTGTTTATCTGTGTATTGCATTATATTTTGTTTATATTGTTATCAGTTTATGGGGATTTTATTCGGTCGTATGTTGTGGTGTGTTGGGGGGGTGTGCTAGTGTTCCATTCCAGTTTCCTATTCAGGCTAGGTTTATCTTGTATTATGTATGTAGCTTCTGTAATTCGTCTAAGCGTTGCGTCTGTTCTATGTGTGGACAAGATTTTAACTTCTATGTTGTGGAGTGAGCCTCCGTGTTCCTGTACCAGCACGCTGAGCAGGAACAACATCCGAGTGAAAAACAGAATAGTAAAAAGAGAATATTGGAATACAGACTAATGAACTTTAAACAGGAACTGAAACCACCAGCGAAAAGTTCGAGCGTCAGAAAATAGTAGCTGAACGCAAAATGCTTAACAAGATATTTAAGTCGAAACCAATTAGAAGTCAACAGAGACATTAGGTGATAATCAATAAACGTCACAGTGGCTCCTTCCCAGGAAGATACCGATTCATTCTCGGGAAAAATACCGAGCGAAGCAAAGGAGTTTGATCAGAGAGCAACGTGATTGTAATATATTGTCTTTGTAGTAAGCCACATGGATACATCATCAATGGCGACATCCCTGAGACTGATTTGATAACTTCAAGATGGGAAAGCAACAGGAAGGGACTTGAACGCTGGTTGCTGATGCAAGAAAGCTGAATTTAATCAGCAGTGACTTATTGACTTCTACCAGCAAACTACCCTTATATACATAAACATACCGAGCTGGTTCGAACTGACAGAAACAAAAGAGATATCCTTAAACCACAATATTACTCACCTGACCTGACCTCAAACCAATGGATAAATGCATGCGAGAATTTCACGTATAAAATGTATACCATTTGCCCGAGACTGTTCCATCAAGATCACTGACCTAAAAATGTCACACACTTAAACAAGTCACGAGAGAGAACAGAGATTGTGGTGTGTGCTAAACGACTCTTCTTTAACAAAACTATGAGGCATCATAAAATTAACATCGTCAGAAAGTGTTTGACTCTGTACACTACTCGTGAATGATAAGATTCCAGCAGCTTGCCTTAGCTGGTTCGGTTCTATCGTCACTGATAAAATACATTATCGCAGAGATATATTTGAAGCTGACATTAATTAAATTCTCAGTACTTTCTTTTTAGGAAATCTGAAGGATATGCGATGGGTCCACTGCATGACAGAAACACCAGCCTGACACAATGCCTCTTTTGGGATGATGTTGTAATATAAGGACAAGAATACGAATGGCATGAAAGAAAGCCTTGGTCGAGTTATGACATTCCCAAAAGCTGCAGACATAATGTTTACTAGAATAAATACTCCTATATGTTAATGCAGCAAGTTAAAATTGCAACTAACTTCTTCTAGTAACATAACTATAAATTGCTTGACTATTTCTCCAATATGTGATACTGTTCTAAATTCTTCTGAAGGAGTCATGTTTCTGAGCTAGAAACCAACTTTTTTTCTACTGGTGAGAAATTCGAAAAATAAGACCAAGAGCGAATGAAATGTATATAATCTTGCTTGGTGTATATAAAGAATTTATATAATTGTTTGATGCTCAGTTACTCACCATATATACTTCTTCAGGTGCAATACCGCCCCTAGTGAAATTGAGTATTCAAACAAGTATGCTGGGTGATGGGGGAATAAACACAGACAGAAACTCACACACATATACACACATACACACACACGCGCGCGCGCACATAAACATACACATGTATGTATGTATGTAAGTATGTATAATAATAAGTTAATATGATTCAAATATGTTGGTGTAGGAACTTTTCAAGCATTGCTTGAAGTTTATAAATCTTTTATCTTTTACTCGTTCCACTCATTAGACTGCGCTTAAGCTGGGGCGACTCTTTGAAAAATTTTCAGAAAATAATCGACGCGAGTAATTATCATTTACTTGAGGCAAAGCAGTGATGGGGAACAAACACACACACAAAGACACACGCACACACACACACAGACGCACACGTACACAAATATACACATGTACAAACTCACACACACACACACACACACACACACACACAC
>NC_068989.1:20835265-20836227 GCF_001194135.2 Octopus bimaculoides
TATATATATATATATATATATATATCATATATATGTGTGTGTGTGAGCGTGTGCATGTGTGTGTTGTGTGAGTTTGTGTATATATATATTTATACACACACACATAAAGATAAATAGTAAGATAGATAAATAGTTACCTTCTTTTTTCGTATTGCATAGACTCAATACACCCAGTGCTGTTTATACACTGCTTCAACTGTTGCAACAAACTAAGTGTTGCAACAAACTAACTGAACACGAATATACGTCGGTTAAATAGGAAATGGCCTATCAGTAGAGTCAAGCTGGAGGAGTGAGAGTGGAGGAGTGAGCATGTGTGAGAATGGAGTAGAGACAGAGTGGGGAGAGTAAAGTAGTGAGAGAAAACGGCTTGTTTATAGAGAATGAGTGTATTTGTAAGGACTGGAGTGAGACTGAGAGGAATAGAAAAAAGAAAAAAATAGAATAGGAAAAATGTTAAATTTAGAAGAAAGGTGACGAACAAATAGAGAGGGTAAAGAGTGAAAGGAAGAGGGAAAAAAAGTGTCAGTGACGTTTTATAAGAGAGGAAGGGAAAGAGAAATAAGAGAGGAAAGGGAAGGAGGACAAGTAAAATTAAGAATGGAGAAAGAATGCGTCTTACCAACCACATGGTCCCGGGTTCAGTCCCACTGCGTGGCACCTTGGGCAAGTGTCTTCTACTATAGCCTCGGGCCGACCGAAGGCATGTGAGTGGATTTGGTAGACGGAAACTGAAAGAAGCCCGTCGTATATATGTATGTATACATATATATGTATGTATATATATATATGTATGTGTGTCTGTGTTTGTCCCCCCCCCCCTCAACATCTCTTGACAACCGATGCTGGTGTGTTTATGTCCCCGTAACCTAGCGGTTCGGCACAAGAGACCGATAGAATAAGTACTAGGCTTCCAAAGAATAAGTCCTGGGGTCGATTTGCTCGACTAAAGGCGGTGCTCC
>NC_068989.1:20836492-20838278 GCF_001194135.2 Octopus bimaculoides
ACACACACACACACACACACACACACACACACACACACACACACACATACACAAACACAGATAGGTGCGTACAGGCTTATATATAGTCTTTTATTCTTTTACTTGTTTCAGTTACTTGACTGCGGCCATACTGGAGCATTACCTTGAAATATTTTAGTTGTACAAATCGACACCAGGACTTATTTTTAAGGCATAGTGCTTATACTATCGGGATTCTTTTGCCGAACCGTTAAGTTAGGGGGACCTAAACGCGTCAACACCTGTTGTCAAGCAGTAATGGATAAACACACACATACACACACACACATCTGTAAACACAGACACACACATACACACACATACACAAACATACTTACACACATATACACACGACAGGCTTCTTCTACTTTCCGTCAACGAAATCCGTTGTCAAGCGGTGATGGACAAACACACACACACACACACATACGTAAACACAGACACTCACATACACACACACACACATATGTACATACACAGGCTTCTTTTAGTTTCCATCAACCAAATCCACTCACAAGGTTTAGGTCGGCCTGAGGCTATAGTAGAAGACACTTGCCCGAGGTGTCATGCAGTGGGACTGAACACTAAACAATGTGGTTGGGAAGCAAGCTACTTACCACGCAGCCACTACTGCACATTTATATACATATATGCCTATATCTTTCTTCTTTTACTTGTTTCTTGTCATTCGATTGCAGCTATCCTACTTATTCTTAAGCGTGGTACTTATTGTATCGGACGTAAGCACACCAGCACCGCTTATGGTGAGGTCAACCACAGACACAGAGATCCATACGCATGTGCGTGTGCGTGTGTGTGTGTATAAGTAACAAAGATGTACTGATATCAATTCAGTACGGCCGTTTCAAGCAGCTCTATTTAATTGATTAATGAAAACATGTGGTGTTATGGGCTGTGATGAGCTGTGTGTTGTTGGTGGAGAGAGATGAGGCAAACAGAAGTGAAGCCAGACCGGAAGTCGGCCACACGCGATCGAAGGCCAGCACGTAGGTCAGTCAGAAAACAGACAGCTTACGAGGAAGACGTGTTTTGATCAAGAGCTATTGTGTACTCCGCTGCGGTCGACAAGGTAAGGTCCAACGTTTCATTCTGTCCTTTTGCTTCTTGTTGTCTTTTTCCTCCATCACACCACAAAACATTACATCAATTTGAAAGAAATCGTTCTCGTCAGAAGAACCCATACACTTCAAGCATAAAGGATAAAGCATTTTCTAAGAAATTTACATCAATAATGGAAATCAAAATATTTATCTAGTTTCTTTTTTTTATAACTGTGGCAGAATGAGTTTAGAAAATAATGCATACCTTGTTAAGTCTACAATAATTTAGAGAGCTGCAGAGGGAAATGTGGGAGTCAAGATAAAATGAATGGTAACGTAGTTACGTGAAGTATTTATTTATATTTAGGTAGTATGTAGTACATACAACAAAGAGTCTTCTAAATATAAGTAACTACGTCACCACTCTTTTTATGTTGAACCCCACATTTCACTCTGCTACTCTCCAAATTAAAATAGGCTTAACAAGTTATGCATTGTTTTCTAAACTCATTCAGCCACAGTTATAACAAAAGGAAACAAGGTAAATATTTTGGTTTCCATTATTGATGTAATTTTTTTTTTTAAATAGCTAATTCTTTATGTTTGAAGTTTATGCGTTCCTCTGATGAGAACAGTTACGTTCAATACAGTTCTATATTAAGAGATGAGGAATTATTTACATTATTTACATTATCTACATTTGACGG
>NC_068989.1:20838378-20839105 GCF_001194135.2 Octopus bimaculoides
TACTACTACTACTACTACTACTACTACTACCTATATTGCCAATCCAATCCTGATTAACCATTCCGGTTTTGACAATCCTGTTCACCTTAAAATATGTACTATTACGTTATCTAAAGTATTGGTTCCTTACTGAAGATGAAAACTGATTTGAAGGAGATTTAGCCGTTATTTCTAGCAGATCCAGTGATCACATAAAACCTTCTTCACAGGGCTCAGAAATAATTCAGTATGATATAAATATAGAAAGAAATGTGAGAGTAGAATAGAACAGAAAATGCCTTATGACCGAAAACTTAGTTGTTGAATTTTCCTGTTTGACAGATATTTTAATATTCGCCGAGGTCGACTTTACCTTTCATCCTTTGGGGTCGATAAAATAAGTACCAGTTAAACAATGGAGTCGATGTAATCGATTTCGTACCTCCTACGAACTTACTGGTTTTGTACCAAAATTTGAAAACAATATTTTCTTGAAAAGGACGGCGAGTTGGTAGAATCGTTACCGCGTCGGGCTACACTCTGATTTTCAAATTCCACCGAGTTCAACTTTACCTTTCATCCTTTCACGGTCGATAAAATAAGTGCCAGTTGAACACTGGGTCAATGTAAGTAACTCAACTCCTCCTACGAAATAGCTGGCTTAATGCTAAAACTTGAAGACAATATTTTCTGGGAAAAGGCGGTGAGATGGCAGAATCGTTAGCACACCAAGCAAAATGCAAAAAAA
>NC_068989.1:20839785-20840548 GCF_001194135.2 Octopus bimaculoides
GCTAGCATAGAGCAGCAGCCTTGATTGCTTGACAAATTAATAGCAGTTGAAGCTGAGCTCATTACTGAAGTCATACGTGATCCAGGAAAACGCTTGAGTATTATTATCTATGTAGTGTTTACATTTCCGAGAATAAATAATAATTCGCTAATTTTGGGGAATTATTTCAAGATGAACACCATAACACAATGATTAATTTTGAAGTCTTCGACAGTCAGACGCCATTTTATAGCAATTATATAGATCGTTAGTATGTTCGTAACTTAACGAATAATGGGTTGTATAATTACGATACCCCCATCGCTTGCTGTCGATACTAAATAAATAATAGGGCGCAGTTCACTATTTGCACTCAAGCCTATAAGATTATAATGCTCCACAGACGGCATATACATACATAGGCTTGAAATCTTAGGCGTTTTCCATTGTTCCTGAGCGTAAATCTAATTCATCCTGTTTGCTGTTCTCTCCCCTCGTCTGATATTTACACACACGCACGCACGCACACACACGCGCACGCACACACACACGCACACACACACACACACACACACACACACACAGACGCGCGCGCAAAAACACCACACACAGTGCGATGGGTAAAATGTTGCCAGTTTATATTTTTAATTTTGTGGATGCGCATTGTTTGTTTTTGATTTTGTTGACTACGCAGTATAGGACAAAAACAGCACCATCACACAATTCACTCTGCCAGAAATTTGGAAACGACATGCTGTAATGCTCAGCATTCGCGCTGGAAGAT
>NC_068989.1:20841412-20842069 GCF_001194135.2 Octopus bimaculoides
GACATCATGATGTTTGAAGAGATCACTAGTGATGGCGACGTTAAGCCTCCATTCATCTTCCCACACGGCCTCAAACTCAACATGGAGGCCTACCTATATCAAGTGCATGGAGGAGGTAGTGCTGCCCTGGGTCAAGAGGGTGACTACAGGAAGACCCTATGTCTGGCAACAAGATTCTGCACCATGTCACACAAGTAGGAGAAACCAATCATGGCTGTCAGACAATTTCTGCGACCACATCATCCCTAATATCTGGCCACCTAACTCTGCAGATTGCAACCTCACTGATTGTTATATGTGCGGTACAGTTCAGTGAGAGACCAATAAAACTCCGTATAACACCAAAGATGAACTGAAGGCAAGGATTATGGCAGCATTCACCAACTTAACAAGGAGACCGTCAAGAAGAATTGCAGGAGATTCCGAAGTCATGTGGAGGCCGTAGTAGAAGCCAATAGCAATTTTATTGAATAGATTTACTCTTTATTATTTCGAGATATTTTTATGTACTTTTGGTTAATATATCTGTTAAAATGAGATTCAGTGTTATTTAAATCTTTGCGTAATTTAGACGACAATTCATTCACCACACCCTGTATAACACACACACACACACACACACACACACACACACACACACACACACACACACACACA
>NC_068989.1:20842194-20846647 GCF_001194135.2 Octopus bimaculoides
TATATATATATATATATATATCAGCACCAGCAGTGATTGGGAATAAACGAAGTGTAGGTAAGTTAAAATATGTTTGTGATATCTTATAACTTTTGAAGGAAAATTCACTGCAGTTGCCGTGTCAAAAAGCCTCTCTCTTATGGTAAAAGGTGTAAAAACATATCTTTCCAGTTGATTGCTTGCTTCATGCTTTTGCTTGATGGAGATGGGAATCATCCCAGGTTAGTGGTCTCTCATTGTGCCTAGAGCCGATTAGGCCCACCAGTGGGCTGTCCCATCGGAGACGACGTCGAGCCCCTGGAGATGACGCCTGAACATCTTGTGCGGGACCTGTCATGGGGCCGCTTCCAGCCCGTAGCTGTTACGTCGAATGAGAGAAAAGTTCGAGTAAGATGGTTTGACGGAGTACGAAAGTCATGTCCGCACCAGCGCATGTGAAACTGATGCGTGCGCAAACACTGTTATTAGTTGGAAACGTTATGGTACCAGCTGATATTCCCGATGGTCCCCAGGGCTCTGCTGTAGGAGCCATAGATCCTATTTATCAGGGTCTTCGTGAGGGGCCCCGTTTCAGATCCATAGAGGAGAACGAGAGGGCCAACGCCGTTGTAGATGCGGATCTTCGTGTTCCGGGAGATATAGTGGTAACACCAAAGGAGTTTCCATAGCGTGTACATGATCCCGGTGGCCAGACCACATCTGCGGTTACCTCTGGTGTCAGGTTTCTATTGTTGGTGACAGTGGAGCCCAGGTATGTGAAGGAACTGACTAACTCCAGTATGGACAGTGGGAGCGTCCAGATCATCGCCAAAATGCATCAGCTTCGCCCAACTTGCCTGAAGGCCATTCTTTGCTGATTCCTTTCGGCTTATGGTCAGTACCACCCCTATCGGATTCCCAGAATCGCTTTTTGGGCTCTTTAACTTTCCTCAATGGTAAATACCGAACAGAGATATCACCCAGAAGATTCAAAGCCATAGTTTTAACTAAAAAAAACAGTCAACACCTGTGCGTAAAACCTACAAAACCTGTGGGAATGACGAGATCGATATTTCTTCCATTTCGAATCAACCATAGTTAACTGAATCTTTAACTTCTTTAGCAGCTGATGTTATGCAATTTATAGAACTTGATATGTTTTCCAAACCTGATTTATTTGGATTAGACATGATGGCATGTCAATCAAAATTATTAGTGTATCATCTTAAACAATATGGTAAAAGGCGAAAAAAATCGAGACTTCTGTACTTTATGCTTCAACGGCAGAATTATCATTTCAGTTTGAGGTTGCTTTCTACTGTTGTTGATGTCATTTTTGTTCATCTCAACTGGTGGTAGTTGAAGGATATGCTAAGTGGCATGATGCTTTATCAAAAAGCAAAGGTTTAGAAGGCATGAAATCTCTGTAGCACATATAAGAATGCTATGAATGTTTGGAGTGGAAGGCAGAAACGCAGAGCAACTAATCAGAATGTATCTACGATAGTGAGTCATAATCACATGGAAAAATATCGGGATTATTTGCACTCTGTTGTAGAAGTGATTCAGTTTTTGACTTGTACTTCGGGGTGATCACAATGAAAATATTACCTGTCATGACAACGATAATGAAAATGACCTTTCTGGGCCATTTTTTACGGCTTTTTGAATATACTTTTACAAAAGATTCCAAATTAAAAGAAAGATTATCATCGGTACCTAAATATGCGTTAATAAAAATTTTAGCTAGCAAAAATAAAGATTTTACCTAAATATGCGTTGTACACATCTGTTATGATGCAAAATGAAATTATACAACTTATGAAAGATGTTTTGAATCAAATGAGTGATGATATTCATCAATCAGATATCCATTTCTTCATATTTAAATGTTATGAAATTCTTGATCCTGCTAATGCAAAAATATTTCAATAATTGTGAGGTTTGTAAAAGCGGGGATCGTGTCAGAAAGTCTTATCGTTGTAACTTTGAGCAAAGACGTAAAGGCGGAAAATTTAGTTAATGTTGTTATCTAAAGTATTGAAGATGCTGGATAAAAGCCGGAAAGCATTTTATCTCAGTGTTATGAAGGTGCCTCAGTAATGTCTGGTGTTGCCGGTGGTGTCTGGAAAATAATACAACAGAAAATTGCAAAGGAAGTTTCGTATGCGCATTGCTTCCATCATCAGTTGCATTTGGTTTTAATTCATGCAATTGAAGAGATTAGTGAAGTAAAACTATTCTTCAGTGCTTCTAAAGCTCTTTATACCTTTCTGTATGGACTAAAGTTGTATACTGCATTCAAAGGTACTACACATTTGAAGTACCTATTGTAACAACGGTGGTCAGGGCATCTTGCAGTTGTTATCGTTACACGTACCAATCATGAACACGTAGTGCAAGTGTTTCGAAATGCAGAATACGACAGTTCTGACATAAACATTAGAATTGAGGAAGCTGGTATTTTGAAACAGATTACTAGCCTCAAACTTATTTTCATTGTGATTCTTCTTCAATGTATTCTGAAAGTTCTTGATGCACCAAATAAATTGTTACAACGACGCGACTGTGACTTGTCCGAGGGAGTACTGAATATTTTGAAAGCACTGAGAATAGAAAAGGGGATATACCAGAGCATTGTCTCACAGGCTAAGACCTAAGACAATAAATTTAGAAGAGAATTGTTCTATTTCTCGACGAACTCATAGAGTTCCCAGAGTATACTACACAATCATCAGTAATAATATGGATCATGAAAATTCTGATAACAAATATATACTCTTTAATCGTATTTACAACAGCGCTTTTGATAACTGTATTGGAGAACTTCAAACTCGTAGCACGAGAATACTAACAACTACGAGTAGATAGCCAAAATTAGCCAGAAACATTCTCTGTGGGACAAGCCTGATGTAGGTCAGGCTTTCGCAGCTAGAAACTATTTGATGCAACCCTCAGGCAACAGTCTGCCGTCCGGCGTCTTTCGGAGAGGTCATACTACTACGTGGTGCATCTTTTCATCTTTTTTTTTTTTTTTTTTTTTTTTTTTTTTTTGCAGTGCTTTTCCCCTGTTCTTTGATCTTTGCAATGTCTGAAACGAAAGAACAGTTTGTTTTTGTGAAATTTCGTTTTCTGCTGGGGAATAACTGCGGCCGGACAGTTGTCATGCTTCAAACAGCTTATAAGGACGCTGCCATGAGCAAAACCTTTTCGAAGGTCATCACTGGTAATGAAAGCTAGTGCTACGGAATTTGCAGATGTGGAAGAGGCGAAGAAAACAAAAAACGACGGAGACATTAAAAGGCATCACTTTGCAAAAGTTCCAGCACTGCTTAAAACACTGGAAAACGCCTCTAGACCGATAGATTACTTCAAATGTACAAAACTTTGAAGGCCATAAAAGCGTAGACATGTAAAACTAAGGGAATAAAATATTATTGCAAAATTTCGGTTTCTTTTGGGTACCCTCTCGTATAGAAGCTTTGTCTCTTGAATCAGATGCATTCTTAGAAGTTTCAAGTTTATCCATTTGTGAGTTTATGAGAATAAACTATTTGGGCAGCTCATTTTACAACGAATTACGTGTTGCTAAACGTTACATCGTAAAAAATATAACTTCTAAGAAACGGTCAGGTATCTGTCCTTTACTATATTCGTTTAAGGTTGCCTTCCCAGGTATCTACAACTTATATACTGCGTCCTCCACATCTACAACAAGCAATGCTGCTTGCGAGTCATTTCTTTCTACGTTGACTCATATACTTACATCCTATCGCCGTTCTACGACACATCACTGAAACTGCAGCCTTATACTTGCATTCATGGATAGCTAAACACACACACACATACACACACACACACACACACACACACACATACACGCACGCACATACGCACACACACAACTGATTGAAGGAGACTACGATTGTTTTAATTAATTTTTAATAAATACAATAATTGTGTTAGTTATTTACAGCAGTTTAGTGAATTTACTATATATATGTATGTGTGTGTAAGTATATTTATATGTGCGTAACTTTATACACTAACACCATGAAATGGGATGACAAAAATTGAATACTTAAAATGTAGGAATGTCAAATTGATATGTCATAAATATAAGAGTTTCAAAATGTATTTTGTGATAAGATGATATGTTCGCAGCACATTTCTTTATTGTCAATTTTTCTTTTTTTCTTTTTGTATTTATATCTCATATCGCATACATGTCATTTCTTTTCCGCTTCTTTAGTTCTCACTCACTCACTCACTCACTCACTCACTCACTCACTGACTCACTCACTCACTCACCTATCTATCTATCTATCTATCTATCTATCTATCTATCTATCTATCTATCTATCTATCTATCTATCTATCTATATATATATATATATATATAATATAATATAGGATAAAATCTTTATAAGAATTTATCAAGTAGTCAGCGTGAAAAAAACCCATAAGGAAAAAA
>NC_068989.1:20847292-20852797 GCF_001194135.2 Octopus bimaculoides
TATATATATATATATATATATATACAGTTCAAATTTATTAGTTTGACGATCGGGAAAAATGGAAAAGTCTTTTACATTTCAAACCTACGCTCTTCGACAGAAAGGATTAAGAAGAGAGAATGAAAAAACGTGTTGAGTTCAGTGATCCAACATCGCGAATGAGTATGTATGTATGTATGTATGTATGTATGTATGTATGTATGTATGTCGCCACTTCAACATGGCTCTTTCCATACCAACGAATGTTACTGCAAGTTTTTAACCCCAATGACGTTGAAAACCCAGGCAGCTCCATCAGATCACAACTATGTAGGACGTACTCCTTTGAGAATATCACGTGCACCAATCACAACTGCATGGTATGTAACATTAACCATAGTATTAACTGTAGAACTAGAAATGTAGTGTACAGCATAAGGTGCATAGAGGGTGCTTGTAAAGACAAGAACAGGGTATAGAGAGGTGAGAAATCTAGAAGCATTGCAGAGAGACTAAAGGAACATTTGAGACAAAATGACGATAAAAAAGAGTCCTCCATATTCTACCAACATGCCAAAGACCAGCATGGCGGCACACTGAACCAACTTGACATCCGCATTTTATCCAAGCACCCGAAAGACCCAGCACTCAGACAAATACAGGAGTACGTCCTAATAAATGAAACATCCACAGTACTAAACATACGTAGAAGGTAGTCATACCCCAATACCCACAGTTTATATATACACTGGTAGATTTGATAGTAGGCTGTTATGTAGACGTGTATATATATATATATATATATATATATATATATACATATATATATATATATATACATATATATATATATGGGAATAAAAATAAATACAAAAAAAGGGTTTTGTATGATCGTGTATAGAGGAATATATTATTATATATATATATATATGTGTGTGTGTGTGTGTGTGTGTGTGTGTGTGCAGGTAAGTGTATATGTAAGCAAACAGATAGATAAATAGATGGATAGGTAAATAGGTAATAGGGACCGATAAGCACGCATACACATATACTCACATACATGCATACACACATACATACATACATACATACATACATACATACATACATTCATACATAAATGTATACACTTGCGCACAAACACATTAACAAAGAAAACAAGCAGACAAACAAAAAGAACGCAGATCTGATAACGGACTAAGTCAACGACTATTGAAAAGTTTGCAAGACGCAACGAAAATTTTAGAAAATAAATAACTAAATGGGTGGAAATCGAACCGGTTAAATAACAAGGCGCTAAAAGAGAATGACTCTCGCCAGACATAATAAAATTTAATCTATCGTTTTCTGAGGAAGTTTGTGTGTGTGTTAATATTTTATTTTTTTATCTTTGACATGTGTTAGCCATTAGATTAGGTGATACTGGAGCACAGCTTTAAAGAAGCTTAATTGAACAAATCGACTCTGGTGTTTACTTTTTTAAAGCATAGTACTTATTCCGTCGGTGTCTTTTACTGAACGTGTTGGTGTGTTTACGTCCCGTAAACACACCAACACCAGTAGTAGAGCGGTAGTGGGAGACAGACACGGGCACACACAGACACACACACAAACACACACACATACATATATAATCGGTCTGATCAATAAGTATCTGATCGATAAGTATCCGGACTCATGCTATTGTAATGAAACTAAAGCACGCAAAGTAAAGCCACTTGGGACAGATTGACCTTAAACTCGGTGGTGCATTTGCACAAAGTTTCGACTTCTATCTGTAAACACTTCTGCTGTTTACAGGCGTACTTGGAAGGAAGGTGTGTAGTGTGTGATCGTCGCATTGACCATGACAGAGAAAGTTGAGCAGAGAATCTGCATCATGACCATACCTGCTCAGAGGCCTTCGCAAAATTTTCAAAATGTTTTCATCGTTAAGTCGAAATTAAACGGCCGAAATAAGATTGAAGCTATCAACACCTGGGTGGTTTCACTTTTTAGATATGGGTCAGAGGTAATCGCATGGACAGTAGACAATCTAAACAGCTTAAAGAGAAAGACAAGGAAGTTGCTGACTAGATATGGGATACTCCACGCAAAAAGTGAGACAGACAGATTGTATGTACCAAGAAAAAGAGGAGGAAGAGGACAGATCGGATGTGAACACAGCATTAGAGCAGAAGAAAACAACATAGGTTGGGATGTAAAAGATGTAACCGCTATTATTGGAAGTAAGTAGGTCAGGCTTGTGTAGGATGGAAGATTGCAAACATAAGGCACTTTCCAAGGACTTGAGAATGAATGATCCTGAAATGAAAATAGGTGGATAAAGAAAGGAATGCATGGACAGTTTCATAGAGATGTTGAGTATAAGACAGACAGAAGAAAAAAGATAGCTATGGATGACTAAAAGTGATTTAAAACTGGAAATGGGGGCTTCTAATCTGTACTCACCAAGATCTAGTATTAAGAACCGATTAAGTCAAATACAGAATAGACACCACATCAGAAAGTGGTAAGTGCAGAATTTGAGGACAAAATGGTGAAACCGTATGGCATATTACCAGTCAGCGTATGCCACTAGCCCAGAAATAATATAAGATACATCATGATAATATAGCAAGTATTGTCCAGATCATAAATATAGCATTCCCAGCTGACAAGGTATGTGATAAGGAAGAAAGCTAAGTCGATAGAGATGGCAGGCTAGCTTGGAAGGTTAAGCAGTTGTGGTCGATGAAAAAGGTAGCAGTAGTACTAATAATTGTCAGAGCCCTGAGAACAGTAAGTAAAAATCTTGAGAAGTACGTGGAACAAATAGGGGCTGCAATCAGGGATGAGCACTTTTAGAAAACAGCACTACTTGGAACCGCTCGAATACTCTTGATAGTGCTCGAAAAATAAGGGGTGTTACTGGTAGTGAACAGCTGGCAACATAGAACATCTCCAACGTTAGGATCAGTGCAAAGACAATAAATAATAATAATAATGACCTCAAGAAAGTTCTATCAAAACAACGAACGAACACAATACCTGAACAACTCTGGGCCTCTGAAACAACTGGAAAGGTCAATCAGGCACTGCAAAATCTAAGCTACTGGAAGGCACCCAGGCACGACAAGATCCCCAACTTCTGGTTAAAATGCTTAACAGGAACACATAAAAAGCTGGTTGAGAAATTTACTGAAGTACTAGCAATGCCTGAATGGCTCACGGAAGGGAGCAATTCCTGAATGGCCGACGGAAGGGAAAACTATCCTAATTCCCAAAAGCTACTGATACGGCAAACACCACAAAATTATAGACCGATAACTTGTCTCCCTACAATTTACAAAGCCATTACTGCAATTATATCGCAGATAATGAGCAAGCATTTGGAAGAAAACAACCTGTTTCCAGAAGAACAGAAGGTCTAAGTATGGCCTGGATTGGTTACCGAAAGGCTTTTGATAGTAATCCCCACACATGGATCCTAGAAACACTAGCCATGAACAAGGTAATATCAATAATCATATGATATATAAAACATTCCATGAATAAATGGCAGACAGTGCTACAGCTCCAGACAAAAGAGGGACTCATAAAATCCAAAGCCGTCTCCATTAGAATAGGAATATTCCAAGGAGACACGCTCTGTCCACCCCTTTTCTGATTGACACCGACACCTTTATCTGACATGCTAAACAGAACTAGAAGTGAATACAACCGTCATGACAAAACAACCAGTCACCTTTTATATATGGATGATCTGAAGCTGTACGCTACAAATGATAAACAGCTGGAAACATTACTACAGACAGTACGTGGATTTACCAAAGAAATAAACATGAAAGCTGGCTTAGAAAATTGTACCAAAGCAACCTTGAAAAGAAGGAAACAAATAAAATAAGAGAATTAGAGCAAAGCTAGACATACAATTACTTAGGAATCAATGAACTTGATACAATACAACACACACAAATGAAAGAGAAGATAAGAAAAGAATATTATAGACGAGTTAGATTAATACTGAAAACAGCTAAATGCCAAAAAAATAAGAAAATAGGTATCTACACACTAGCCGCCACAATTATAAGTTACAGCTACAGTATACTTAACTGAACTCTAAATGAACTAATCAAAATAGACAGGCAAGCAAGAAAAATAATGACAGGATTTAGGATGCACCACCTAAAATCCGACATAGAAAAGTTATATATACAACGTATGCAAGGTGGTAGAGGCGTTATATAGATAGAAAACAATTACAAAATAACCACCATAGGACTACAGAATACCTACTTCAGAAGCAAGAAAACTAATACAAATAGCCATAAAACCCGAACAAAACAAAAAATTGTTTCCAGTCTTTAAGGCAGCTGACAACTACAACAAAGAAGTCATAGTAACTAACAGCTATGAAGGAAATGAAGAAACAATAAAAGCTGTAAAACAACAGAAATCCAAGCTAAAACTGTAACTGTAACGGACCATGGCAAGAAAAGCCCTTTCATGGCAAAAGAAATAGACAAAGCAAAATCCCAACAATGGCTGAGAAACACGGGACTCAAAGCAGAAACTCAATATAGTTTTTAAGAGAGGAGATTCAGTTGTTTCAAAATTAGTAGTATTAGTTATGGCCGTCGCTGGGGCGAAAGACAACACAACCACAAGTGTATTCGAAAGCGTAAAAGCCTGCCTTTAGCTATTTTGGTCTTATTCATATTTTGATATATATATTAATTTGTCTCATACCTATGTGTGCATAAAGAAAACAGACGTTATACCAAGATTGATATAAAAAGGGAGATAATTCAGTGTATTTGTATATATAAGTTCTTTCACTTCGAAAAATAACGCTTGAAAATTAATTTACGATGATATTTGATTGGTAATGAGAATGCATAATGTGTGTGTACGTATATGCATGCATATACCAGGTCTTTCACTCTTCTCTTCGATGTCTCAAACTGTATCTGGTTTTACGATCTCTTTCTAAGTCTTAAATTGTCTACTTATCTACCTTTTATGTCAACCTATAAATTATCACAAGATTAGCTCCCTCTATATCTAACTTGATTTCCCCTTTTTCCACCTTCACTCCGATTTTCTCTCTCCTTTTGTCTCACTCTTTCATACACCTTTTTTTTTCTCTTTTTTTGTTATTGTTCATTCGTTTTTCCTTCCTATTTGTATTTCTCATATTTCTTTCTCTGTTCCCACAGTGTGAACGATGTCATACGTATATGTGTAATATACTTTCCATATCGAAACGAGTATATAAACAAGTTGGTGTAGGTCTTTATTGGCTTCAGTTACATCGTAGAGAAATTTACAGCCAGTAAGGTAAGATCAATTGACGATAGATATGAAACGCTAAGTTTTTGACTCTTATTTTCATCTTTGATTTGTGCTTACATTATAACTTGACAAGAAACTTTCTGAAAGTTACAATGGAAAGAAAGCATAAATGTTTAAATGCAACAATATAAACACTTGTATGTGTGTGTGTGTGTGTGTGTGTGTGTGTGTGTGTGTGTGTGTGTGTGT
>NC_068989.1:20854497-20856080 GCF_001194135.2 Octopus bimaculoides
TCAAGGAACGCGTGCGGCCATTCAAAGGACAGTGTTTCCAGTGTCAGTGCCCGCACATGGTGCGAGACTGCAAGTCACCCAAGCCTGAGGTCATTTGCTACCGGTGTCGAGAAACAGGACATATAGCCAGCGAATGTCTGCGGGGAAACGGTCTAAGGGAGACTACTGCGCCGGTAGTTATCCCTTCAGATCAATAGAAGCGCGTTTATCGTTACCTGTAGTCGACATTCTGGTGGAGGGGAAGATGTCGCGAGCCCTTGTGAACGCGAGCCCTGTACGACGACCCTGATGACTTCAGACATGGTAGAGACGTGGAGTGGAGTGAGCAGTGTAAGGGCAGTCGACGAAAGACAAGTACACTGTGAAGGAATTACAGATGCGCAGATTGTGGTGCAGAGAAAAAAGCTGACACTGAAAGCAATTGTAGTTGGCCACTTGGTGGATGAGATTCACGTGGTGATGGGGATGGATACAATCACTCGTTTAGGAGATGTCACTGTCAACGAGGCCGGTGTAACGTTAGGGGTTGCGGGGACACCGTGTATTACGAAACCGTGCATTTCTGGGAACCGCGAAGAAAAGCATGCTGCATACACCATTGAAGACCAGGAGTTTCGTGCTGTCTTCGATGGCCAGAGGTGGACAGTGGAGTAGAACTGGAAGGGAGAGCCCCCGACATTAAAAAATAAAGTGGGTGGCTATCAACATACTCTGAAAGGAAATGCCAGAAGTGAGTTTAAGGGTGAGGTGGAGCGGTGGATTAAGGAGGACATATTGATCCCTTGGGAAGAAGTAGAGAGTGGAGTCCTGCCGCTGATAGCGGTGATATAGCCCACAAAGCATAAGGTCAGGCTAGTGCTTGACTTCCGAGAGCTGAATGACCATATATCATGTCATACGGGCGGTGAGGCCACAGATATTTCCGGGGACACCTTGCGAGAGTGGAGACAAATGACAGAGGCCTCCACGATCGCCGATTTAAAGTCGGCACACCTGCAGGTGCATGTGGCTGAGAGACTGTGGAAGCATCAGCTTGTCAGGTATAAGGGCCGGACAAACTTACTGACCAGGCTGGGGTTCGGGCTAAATTCAGCGCCAAAGATTGTGGCAACAATTCTCAAGGCCATCCTGGGAAAGGTGGACAGAGTAAACACGGCCACCAATTCATATATCGATGACATCCTGGTGGATGAAACAGTAATGCCAGCAATGGAGGTCATAGGCCATCTGAAGTGATATGGACTGATCACCAAGCCACCAGAGGCTATGGAGGGAGGCGCTGCACTAGGCCTCAAGCTACGGAGAGACAAGGCCGGTGCGTTGGTGTTCCGGCGAGGGAACGAAATCCCCGAACTGGGCACCAGCAGGAGTAGACGGAAACTGTTCTCGGTGTGTGGGAAGTTGGTGGGACACTACCTGATTGCAAGATGGCTCTGGACAGCATGTAACTTCATCAAGAGACGAGTCGAAGGAGTGAAATGGTACAATAAAGTGGAGGAAAAGACGACCGACATGATGCAGGAAGTCTTGGTCAGAGTGAGAGCAGAAGATCCAGTGAGGGGCAGTTGGTATGTTCCCAAATC
>NC_068989.1:20856090-20857500 GCF_001194135.2 Octopus bimaculoides
AAGGAGTGAAATGGTACAATAAAGTGGAGGAAAAGACGACCGACATGATGCAGGAAGTCTTGGTCAGAGTGAGAGCAGAAGATCCAGTGAGGGGCAGTTGGTATGTTCCCAAATCAAAGAGCGGGATCGTATGGTGTGACGCCAGTAGCATCGCAATAGGAGTTGTCTTGGAAGTGGGAGGCGTCGTGGCGGAAGATGCAGCCTGCCTCAGGAAGACGGATGACTGCAACCATATCAATGTGGCGGAGTTGGAAGCCGTGCTGAAGAGAGTGAACGTAGCCTTGATGTGGGGGTTGCACACCGTAGAAATTAGGACCGATTCGGCCACTGTACTTGGTTAGGTGACGGCAGTCATCACCAATGAGCGGAGGGTGCGAAGCAAAGAGGCCGCAGAGATGTTGGTAATACGTCGATTGGGGATACTACGTGAACTAACTGCTGAGAGGAGCAGGGCAGATGCGCTGGCCAGGGTAAAGCGAGCCTGGTTACAGGTGCCAGAGGATGCGGAGCAGGCTGTGGCTGTAGTATGCCGTCTAAGTGACTCGGAGTTGAGGAGATTGCATACCATGCATCACATGGGGTAGGGGGACAGGACGTTGTTTCTAGCCAGGAAAGTAGACTCCGATGTAACAAGACGGAGCGTGCAGAGTGCGGTTAGCAGCTGTGACAGGTGCCAGTCTATTGACCCCGCTCCGGGCGTACATGAGGCGGGAAGTATTCCAGTGGACCACAACTGGAAATGACTGGCAGTGGACATAACACACTACCGGCAGGGAACATGCCTCTTAATGGTTGACTGTGGACCGGGGCGGTTGGCCATATGGAGGAAGATGAAGACGGAGACCGCAGAGGAAATTGTGAGAGTACTAAATGAGATATTCCTGGAACGACGCCCCATGGATGAGCTGCTTCTGGATAATGGCACTGCATTTCGCTTAGAGGTGCTGAAAGAAATGCTTGATGGGTGGCAGGTCAGCCGCTTCTTCAAGGCGGCATACCGGGCAAGTGGAAATGGAGTGGTGGAATGGCATCATCGTTCCATCAAGACCATGGCAGAGAGGGGCCACATTTCACCAATCGGGGCCGTATTTTGGTACAATATGTCGCCCAATTCAGGACAGGCTGAGGAGTCAGTGCCACACACGGCAATATTCAGGTACGAGTGGAGGCATCCGTGTACTGCATCAATGCGACCCGAGGGAGAGGAAGAGCATGTCTTCATGCAGGTCGGGGAAGAAGTTTGGGTAAAAACCCCAAATGCACGGTGTACATCACGATGGGGAAAGAGAACAATAACTTCCATCAATTCGAAGAACAATGTCTCTGTCAATGGTATGCCATGAAATGTTTTGGACGTGCGGAAGATTGTCAATGCCTCAGAGGATGGAACCAGCAGCAGTGGGCAAGAAG
>NC_068989.1:20857775-20858784 GCF_001194135.2 Octopus bimaculoides
ACGCGCAGGAAGATAGCACGTGGGTGCAGTTCGATAAGAGACGGTGGGTGTGGAAGGACGTGTTCTTCACGATAACGACAGTGATCACTCAACCTGCGTCGGTCAACAGGTAAGGTCTCTGTATTCCTTTTTCGCTTTTGCTTCTTTTTCTGTTGTCTTTTTCCTCCATCACGCAACATATATATATATATATATTTACAGGTGTGTGTGTGCGTTATTGAGTGTGTTTGTATGTGTGTGCATGTGTGCGTGGGTGCGGGCCCATGCGTATGTGTGTATGTGTGTTTTTCTATTCTTAGTTGTAGAATATGCATTGAGAGAGAGAGAGAACGTGAGACACACACACATGCACACACACAGACGCACACAACACACACACACACACACACACACACACACAGAGAGAGAGAGAGAGAGAGAGAGAGAGAGAGAGAGAGAGAAAGTAAGATAGTGTGTTAGAAATTATCAAATATAGCTGATAAAATTTCCATTTTGGCGGGAATAATTAAACTAACTTTTTAATGGCTACAAGACTTGCCGTGCAAGAAATTTCAATGACCCAATTTAATGTCTAATTACATTTAATCCACATTTTCTTTTCATTAGTATATTCAAATGAAAACTTTTCGACCGAGTGCAACAGCTTCTAAGCAGTTGGTTGCGCTGCAAGAAATAGCAGATAAATCTCTCCTGAATCATATATCTTAAATGAAGAGAAGTCACATTAGATGATTTAGTCATATTTACTTTTCAAAAACGTTAGGGACGTTATAGCTGCAAACCTTAGGACATAAAACTGCATAATCATAATATGTCACTCTGTTAACAAAATGTTTACGATTAATAATGATACACACACACACACACACACACACACACACACACACACACACACTAACACACACACATATGTATGTATATATAATATTAGGGAATAAAGTCCAAAACGTACAGGGAAAAATTTAATTTAGCAATACTAAATCAAATTTCCCAATATAAAATACACACA
>NC_068989.1:20860058-20861000 GCF_001194135.2 Octopus bimaculoides
CCCACGAAACTTCGGTGGTGGGAAACTCCGAGGTCCACTTTTCTTTTACGGAAAAAAGTGGCTTGTGGTGGGTTTGAAGGTCAGATACGTTGAATGCACTCGAAGAAACTCGAGGGAAAAACTTATATCACGCCGAGGTACGAACAGGTCCTTTACGAAATATATGTATGAAGGCGCTTGGCTTAGTAGGATCGTGAGTTCAATTGCCGGCGACGCGTTGTGTCCGACACTTTATTTCACGTTGCTCCAGTCCACTCAGCTGGCAAAAATGAGTAGTACCTATATTTCAAGGGGCCACCCTTGTCACACTCTGTGTCACGTTAAATCTCCCTGAGTACTACGTTAAGGGTGCACGTATCTGTGGAATGCTCAGCCACTTGCACGTTAATTTCACGAGCAAGCTGTTCCGTTGATCGTATCAACTGGGACCCACGTCGTCGTAACCAACGGAGTGCTCCTATATATATATATATATATACAAAACTAAGAATGTGTGTGTGTGTGTGTCTATCTATCTGTCTGTATGTTTGTACGTGTTCATCAATAAAACTCGAGAACTACCTAACAGATTTTGCACATGCCTTACATAGCATCCGTGCAGTGTCATGGGCCCAAAAATTTCAAGTTTTTGCCTAATGAGAACACGGGGCAATCTCATTTTTTTTTCACTATTTCAGTATCATGTGTCGAAAGTGAAACAATAACATCTCTATGGTAATGTGAGATACTTTCAGATTAATACTTTCACTATTAATACTGAAACTATCATTTCACATATATACACGCATATACCTTCACACACATATACACACATACACATACATATATATATATGTATAGCTATCTCTCTCTCGCTCTCTCTCTCTCTCTCTCTCTCTATCTATCTATCTATCTTTCTCTCTCTCTCTCTCTCTCTCTCTATATATATATATATATATATAT
>NC_068989.1:20863238-20865682 GCF_001194135.2 Octopus bimaculoides
TATATAAGCAAAAATTTAGATTCAGATGAATTAGGTACTTAAGTTGAGCCACGAGAATTGAAAAATGCAACCATTACATCAGTTTAAATGCAGAGCAATCCTCAGCTGCATAAATACAGAGAATTAAATTAAATTAAAACAGAGGGACACATTGGTATAATTTTACATAAAGCCTCCAAGAAGGTAAGGCGATAGACAAAGAACATGCTGTCTTCACTTCAGCTTAGAAGCAACTAAGGTATCAGGAGAGATGCAGCTTGTCACTGTTTTTTGAGGTTAGTTTTAATATATAGTCTTGTTTATCAAATGTCTGTATATCAAAATCTAAGGTCGGAGAACAAGGAGAAGTGTCTGTTAGGAAAGGGGCTGAGGGAGTCGACAGAAATCATAGTAGGTATAGTCATAAAATTATCAAGATTAATTTGAAACAATATAATAAGATTTGGTAAAGGAAGTCTTAAATCAAGATGTTAGCTGACAATTGAAGGGGCAAGATTCCAGTAAACCGATGATGATAATAGAGGGGGAATTTTATCAGCCACTCCTTCGCCTATATTGTTTAAAATATTTAACTATAGTACTCCATGATAAAATTCCCCCTGTATTAACCATGCTTGCTTACCAACTACATGGTACCGGGTTCAGTCTCACTGCGTGGCACCTTGGGCAAGTGTCTTCTACTATAGCCTCGGGTCGACCAAAGCCTTGTGAGTGAATTTGGAAGACGGAACCTGAAAGAAGCCCGTCGTATAAATATATATTAAATATATATATATATATATATGTGTGTGTGTGTGTGTGTGTGTGTGTGTGTGTGTGTGTGTGTGTTTGTGTCCCTCCCCCAACATCGCTTGAAAACCGATGCTGGCCTGTTTACGTTCCCGTAACATAGCGGTTCGGCAAAAGAGACCAATAGAATAAGTACTAGGCTTACAAGGAATAAGTCCTGGGGTCGATTTGCTCGACTAAAAAGCGGTGCTTCAGCATGGCCTCAGTCAAATGACTGAAACAAATAAAAGAGTAAAAGATTAATATTGCAACCTTGTATAAAGTTTAAATTTAGGGTTATTCAGAAGATTATTAAGAAGAATATTATAACAAAAGGATAAAATATTTTTGAATGCTTTTGAGTATATACCAAATTTATCACAATAAAGGGAGGAAAAGTAACTACATAGAAATAGTTTAATATTTATAGATATTATATACTTAAATACTAACTTATTAAATGATATCTATGAAGATTGATCATTAGCATTTACTGGTATTTAATAAAGGCAAAAGAACATGCTAACTAAAACTTAATTAAATTATAATCTAAGCAGTTTATTTTAAGTTGTCAATATACCAGTATTGTTTTATATAAGCTAAATATGAATTTACATGGGTACAAAACTTAAGTTTATTTTATAAAGGCTATTATAAACTAATAAAATGATCGGGTAGGGTAGAACACCATAGAAAAGGAATAAAATAGCTTAATCACTAAAAAACCATGATGATGTATATATACCTTATTAACATCAATAGAGAAGACTTATAGAAAATGTATAATAATTCATGTATTTAAACTAAAAATTGTTTATTTACTTATTTAGCTTGTATCTATAAAGACTGATACCTGGTATTAACTAAAGGAATATTGATGTTATAGGTCATGCTAACTATATAGTAATTATAAACTAAAAGGTATCTTATAGGTTTTAAAAGTTTTATGTATGTTGATCCATACATGATATTGTAGTTTCTTAGGGGTACTTAATCAGAAGGGCTATTTACATAAAGGCCCTTATAAATACTAAGATCAGGAGTGTGGAACACATTAAGTAAGGGGATAAATAAAATAATTACTAAAACCATGACGAAATTTGATCAACTAGGCAGGAAAATTCATATGAATAGTATACTAACTTAGTTTAGCACACTAACTAACTATACTATATAGCTTTTATTATATTATAATATATGCAATGAGCTTTAGTAAGTGTCCATCAAAATCAATACAATCGCATACCTATAAAGTGCTACGTTCGTAAATATCTACAAGTACAGGTGACACTATGTACCATGACACCCTAAGCTCTAATTTGTTATTAATTGGTTTGACTTTATCTTTATGCTTAAAAATTTCTTGTTTCCATAGAGCATAGCTGTGCTCTACAGAAACATAAAATTTTTAATCATAAAGATAAACGCACGCACACACACACACGTCCATTTCGTATATCTTCTTTCAATTTCTGCTCTCTGCAAATAAAATTTTTTTACGGATACCACTGCTTACAAAAATAGGGATTAATGTATAATTTCTTTCAATGTTTTAATGATTACAAAGAGGTCCATCCAATACAATGGTTCCTAGAAACAGAATACGTTCAAATACATCAATCATGACGACACACACCTTCACTCACTCACTCTCTCTCTCTCTTTCTCACCCTCTT
>NC_068989.1:20866198-20867321 GCF_001194135.2 Octopus bimaculoides
CCTAGGGTTAGGGTTAGGGTTAGGGTTAAAGCAAATTTAAAATGAAAAAAGCAAATAAAACGAAGGTATGGAGATTAAATACGCGTTACATCGCTTAATCAGCCAAAGGAGTAAATATAAACAACTGAATACTTGTCAGTGATTGGTTGAAATTATCGAAATAAGACAATTTTTTTACATGAAATAAATTCGAATACAAAAATATTTGTCTGTTCTATAACACAAAATAGATAAGTATACGAAGTTTGAAAGTCTTTCCGCACCAAAAACACTACGTAAAACATTAATGAAAAATGTGGCCCCCATTTTAAAATAGATCCCATATATCTTTCAATTTCTGCTCTCTGATTACACAGAAGTCCAATACAACAGCTCTCAGGTACATATTCTTCTCTAAAAAGGTACGTGTCTATTTTTTCTGTAAGCATATAAGAATGACTTATTCGATACTTCTCCAGTTAGCTTTTATCTTCACTCTTCTTAAATTGGATAGGTCTGCTATTAAGTTGCAGAAGTTTGGCAGTACTGTTAAAAATCATTTCTGATTTACTCCTTACATACAATTTTCCCGTAAATTCTTACAGCTTCATTTTTGGTGATGATTGAAATGTCAAACATTTTCTAACTGTTAAAGCAATTCTTAACGTCAACTTTTTCATGCGTCTCTATAGTTACAGTTTCTGATTCAAACTACATAATAGGCAGAATTGTCGGATTAAAACAGTAGGGTGCTTTGAGGGAGATTTGGCGGCTATTTCTACCAGGTCTAGCTACCATGTAGAGGTCTGAACTTAATTTTCATTCACATATTATCATTTCAAAAATTGAACATAATCTTTTTCATAAATCAACTATCGTAAAAATTTTATACGATTACCTCACATTTTCTATGTATGTCAATCATCACGACACAGCTTTACTTACTCACTATATCTCTCTTTTTCACCCTCTTTCTCTCTCGCATACACACGCCCAAGCACGGATACACGCGCACACATACACATACACATAGACACGCACATGCACACACACACGCACACACGCACACAGACACAGACACAGAAACAGACACACACACACACACACACACACACACACACACACACACACACACACACACACA
>NC_068989.1:20867700-20868454 GCF_001194135.2 Octopus bimaculoides
CACACACACACACACACACACACACACGCATTTCATATATCTTCTTTTAAATTCTGCCCTCTGCAAATAAATTTTTTACGGATACAACTGCTTACAAAAATAGGGATTAATGTATAATTTCTTTCTATGTTCATAATTAAATGAATGCTTTAATGATTAGACAGAGGTCCAATAGAATAGTGCTCAGAAACAGACTACGTACAAATTCTTTCGTCACAACTCCTGAAGCTGTTTTCTAACAAGGCTGGGGGTCAGAAAATTTTCATACAGCTGGAGGCTACAATCGAAACACACACACACACACAATAGAAACAATGGTTCTGGGAGATAGAATATACTGAAAACTATTTATCACAACGATCGTTTCGACATATCCTGCATCGCTTCCTCACAGATGGGAAACTATACTATGAATTATGGTGCATCCCATGGTGAAGAAGCATCTTTTCTGCAACGTGGGATGCACCAATACTCGATCGGTGTGATAGATAAATTTTCCAGTATTCTCTGGGGGTATTTTTGTTTTACAGAGAATGAACCTTTTACATTGAATTAGCGATAACCTGACTTGGAATCTCTAGCAAATAATTTATTGAGCATTTTGCCATTTATACGTTGTAGATTTACACTTTAGTTTTGCAGCTGTACCTGTGCGTTGCTGTTTCAGTTGTGCAGTTTAGAGTCCAGGATTCTGAATCCCGTATCACCAAATCGCCTCTATAGTTTCTTTCTCACGTCTTGATGATGTGTGAAG
>NC_068989.1:20868641-20870604 GCF_001194135.2 Octopus bimaculoides
CGTACCCATGCTGGTTCAGGCTTTCTGCTTGAATCTGGAATACGTGCTTCAGCTCTTTGCAAAGCACTAGTGATGTAATAGCTGAGATGTATATCAAAACTTCTTTTTCTTTTACTTTCTTTCAGAATTTCATCAGCAGTTGAGCCATTCATATCATGGAAGGACTGAAGTATATTTTCATAATTTCTTTGTTACAAACTTCTATCTATGCGCAAGATCCGATAATTGATACTACCACTGGGAAGATTAAAGGATCAAACATTTCAGTTCAGAATGTTAATCTTGATGTATTTCTTGGAATACCATTTGCTAAACCTCCTGTGGGTAATCTAAGATTTAGAAGACCGGAACCAATTGAAAGGTGGAGTGGCATAAAAGACACCAAGGAACATGTTTCGGCGTGTGTACAACAAGTACAGGGAGGTATTGGTGGTGAAAGTTTATGGAATCTAAAAACTAATATAAGTGAAGATTGTCTTTATTTGAACATTTGGGCACCGACAGAATCACGGAAGTCTCGTTCCAATTTAACCACGATGATTTGGATACATGGAGGTGCATTTGTTTCAGGCTCAAGTACGCTGGAAATATATGATGGAAAATGGTTAGCTACCAGTCAAAATATTATCGTTGCATCATTAAATTACAGACTAGGTCCCTTTGGTTTCCTTTCCTTAAATGACGAGCGTGCTCCGGGTAATATGGGACTGCTTGATCAAAACCTCGCTATAAAGTGGATTCGCGATAATATTGCATCTTTCGGAGGAGACCCTGATAGCCTGACACTATTTGGACATAGTGCTGGTTCAGCATCTGTTGGTTTTCATACTATTTCCCCACTTTCTCGGAAGCTTTTCAAGAATGCTATCATGATGAGTGGGTCAACTACCTCCCCCTGGGCAATTAGATCAATAGATAGAAACATTGATAGAGCAAAAGCAATGGCTTTTGCTCTTAAATGTCCAATGGGTAACACTAAAGCGATGATAGATTGCTTTTTAGAAGCTGATGCTAAAAAACTTGCTGAAGCCCAATCTTTCAATTTAGATGACTACTTAAAAGTTACTTTCACTCCTGTTGTCGATAATTACTTCCTATCAGGAAATCTAAGTGAAATTCTGAACGATAAAACCGTGAAAAAAGATGTGCTAACTGGTTTTGTCGAAAATGAAGGAAGTGTTTTTCTTCTAGTGGCATTTCCCAAAGAATTACCAATAAAAGGGAATGCGCAGATAGGAACAGATACTGCACATAAATTAATAAAAAGTGTTACTGAGCCAACAAATCTAAATTCTCTGCAAATGGATGTCATCACATATCTTTATGGTTCTCGTGTTTTCTCCTTTCCTGAAACTGAAAAATACAGATACATAATAGAGCAAGTAGCAGGAGATACAGCATTTAAGTGTCCTGCCTTCAAATTTGCCGAGCAGTTCAGCAGTCATTCCAACGTCTACATGTATTCTTTCGAGTTTCGATCGCGATTAAATCTCTGGCCGAAATGGTTGGGTGTAGTGCATGGATATGATGTTATATTCGCGTTTGCGCGCCCGTTACCTAAAAAAGATTATGCAGATGAAGATAAAATAGTAACAGAACGAATGTCAAGCTTTTTTGTTAACTTTTCTAAATCAGGGTGAGTTTTTATTTATTTATTTGCTTATGTTATTTTTTGCGTGTATTGGTGTGTGTATGTGTGTGTCTATACTAATTTTTGGTCTCCTTTTTATAATTCTTGCTCGTTCTATAGCAATTTCTGTACACTGAGAGAAGTACGTATATTTACTTACCTCACACTTTCGCATACAAAGCGATTCATTCAATTACACAGGTACAGACGTAGAGAAACATACACACGCGCTCGCTTGCATACACACAAGCTCTCTCTCTCTCACACACACACCTACACACACACACACACACACACACACACACATATATATATATATATATATATACACAC
>NC_068989.1:20870978-20872238 GCF_001194135.2 Octopus bimaculoides
CAATGTTTCTATACTCAAAATTTTATAACATTTTTCTGACATAACGATTTAAATATATACTTTAACCATGTAACACAAGCCTTCTGTAGTTTTTTCACTCTTGTTTATCTTTTATATATATATATATATATAAAGAGAGAGAGAGAGAGAGAGAGAGAGAGAGAGAGAGATTTACATTTTAGTCACCCCATTAGTAATGTCCGGATTTTAAATAAGGGAAAGCAAGTGATCAAATCTTACACTTTAATGAAACTTGATCGTCAATATAGTTCCCATTATCATCTATGACATTTTCCCATCTACTCGTAAGTTTTTTTTTATCGCATTAGTGAAAATCTCTTTCGGTTTTGATGAGGAGAACCCTGAAAGATCAATTTCGACTTCCTCAGTTATTTTGAGAGTTAATCCATCCAAATGATTCTACGGAACAAATGGTCATCTGAAAAGCGAGGTCTGGGGAATAAGGTGGATGAGCAATTTTCTCCAAGCCAAGTTTCTCGATCTTCTGTGACGTGATCTTTACAGAGGGATCTTGCATTGTCCTGGTGAAACACCATACCCTTTTGATTCACTAAAGCAGGACTTCTTCAAAGCATCGTTCAAACGCTCTAATAGTTGAAAGTAGATTTGCTCATTGATTGGTGCATTAGCTGGTATCAACTCAAAGTGGATGACTCCTTAGCAGTCCCACCACACAGAGAGGAGGACCTTATTCGCATGGAGTTCTTTTTTTGTGGTTGGGCTTTTTCGCCATCAGCAAACCAATGTCTACAACGTTTAACATTTTGATGAAAGACCCATTTTTCATCACCGGTCACTTGTCTGTCTGTGCAAATAAGGTGAGGTGAGTTCATGAGAATGAAGAGAAGAGCAGATGTCTACTCGGAATTTGCGGTTGGCTTCAGATAAATCACGAGGCACCCATTTTCCGAGTTTTGGTACCTTTCCAAGCTGTTGAAAGTAGTAGTGAACAGCTGTGTGGCCTGCACGAAGCTTACTTGCCAATTCTTCAACTGAAACTCCATGATCTTTGCATTAGACATACTAGAAGACTGTTAATGTGTTTACAAATTTAAAATAAAGAAGTCCGGACATTACTTTCGGGATGACCTGGTATCTATCTATCTATCTATCTATCTATCTATCTATCTATCTATCTATCTATCTATCTACCTAGATAGATAGATCGATCGATCGATCGATAGATAGATAGATAGATAGATAGATAGATAGATAGATAGATAGATAGATAGATAGATA
>NC_068989.1:20872801-20875333 GCF_001194135.2 Octopus bimaculoides
TTTTGTCAAATCCTTCCATCCTGCCCTCCACTTCTCCTGCACTATCTCTAACACCTCTGTCTCCTTTCTTGACATTTCAGTCAGCATTCATCACCCTACTCTCACCACCTCTATCCACTACAAACACACAGACTCACACTCATACCTCAACTTCTCCTCCTCCCACTCTAAACACACCAAGCTTTCCATCCCCTATTCCCAATTCCTCCGTCTGCGCAGGCTCTGTAGTGACGACCATGACTTTGAGACTCAGTCTCATCTCATGGCTCGCTACTTCATCCTACGTGGATATCCCCTCAACACTACCCACAACGCCGTTGCCAGTGCACGTTCTGTGGACCATGCATCTGCTCTCACCTCCTAACCCGCCCCGCCGTCTCCCGTCTCCCGACTCCCGTTTCCCCTCACCTACCACCCGACCACCCTATCTCTCCAACCACTCTTCTTTCAGAGTGTGAAAGAAGAGTGGTTGATGGATAGAGATGGGAATGGAGATGAATGCAGTGATTGATGAATATGAGTGGAGGTGTGATAAATGGTAATACCAGCTGGTAGGAGGAAAGGTGAAGGAAATAAGATTGAATCAGGGAGATGATATGTGACAGCACAGTTGATGCGGAATGTGGACAGTGTGCTCGAGATGCACAGCGCCAGGGAAAATGTTTGAGGTACATAGGGACTGAAAATAGTGGGGGCAGTCATTGGTAGTATGAAAGGGTGTAGAAGATAAGAGTGGAGGTGGAATGGGAATTTAGTCGAAAATATGATGGTAGAGGATGATGCTGAGAGTGTTACATACGAAGTAAGTGGTTGTGTTACAAATATCAAAGTATATCATAGCTTCTACATCTCACTGAACAGAATTTCTATAAATACTACACAAATTCAAGCAAAAATCAGTGGTTACTATCCAAACAACCAAAAGGACATTCAAAATATTATTTCTACAATTTTTTAACCAATATTAGGACGAACAGATAATGAAATTGTTTGTATTGACGTTTAGTCTTTAAGCAATGGGTAAGATAGTGTAAAAGTATTTAATGCAAGAGAGTACAAACGAATAATTTTATTTATAAAAAAAAAAACAATTACAACTCCCAATCGACCCCTTTCAAGGGGTGGGGTTTTCTACTCGGTTCGAAATCTAATTATTATGTCCCCATAACTTAGCGTTTCAGCAAAATTTATGGACAAAATAAGTACCAGCCGTAAAGGAAAAAGAATAAGTACTAGAGTTGTTTCGTGCAACTGAAATTCCTGAAGGTGGTGCCCCAGCAAGGCCGCAGTGTAATGGCTGAAACAAATGAAATGAAAAATAAATAAGAAGAGAAAAGTTCAATTTGTTTTCTTGGGTTTTGGGAAAAGGATATTTTGGAAGTGGTTCTGGGATGTTCTTTTTGTTTTGAATTCATATGCGTGTGTATGTATGTAAGTGTAGTGAATGTGTGTTGTGAATTTTGAAACGAGTCATATTTCAGAGAATTTGAGGGGGTTGGTAAGAAAATGAAGAATAAAACAAACAACTATAAAAGTATTAAGGAGTAATTTTGGGGAGATGGTTGCTTTCATGACAGGTCAGAATAAATCGAATTTGTTTTTCAGTTGCAATAAGCTTTCTTTTATACATTGAATGGCTGACAGGTTTTTCTGGTTAGCTCTGACGTTTTCAACTTTTGTATTTATTCATTAGTATTAATATATAATCTATGTACACCTCCACAAAATCCACACACACACACACACACACACACACACACACACATGCTGGTTTTCTTTTTGCTTTCACTTGTGTTAGTCATTAGACTACTGACATGCTGGGCACCATATAAATATCACTCATCCATGCCTACGCCTATATACATCCATCCATCCATCCATCCATCCATCCATCCATCCATCCATCCATCCATCCATCCATCCATCCATACATACATACATACATACATACATACACATATTTATATACGTGGTATTTCATTATGCAGCCATAATATACTATAAAGTATATTAAATGTTTTTATCAGTCAATACCACGTTCTACTGCGTTAGCAGTGCTTTTTACATTATTCTGTTAAGGTTATTTCTACAGATATTCGATAGACATTATAGATGGTACTGATCTTTGCTACAACATTTTGCATTGAGACATCAGATGTAAACAATCACAAACAATGTTTGTTTTCTTCTAACGTCTCGATACGAAATATTGGAGCAAAAGTCAGTGCTGGCTAGAATTTCAAAAGAACATTTGTAGAAATAACCTCAACAAAATTATCTATCTATCTATCTATCTATCTATCTATCTATCTATCTATCTATCTATCTATCTATCTATCTATCTGCCTGCCTGCCTGTCTCTGTCTGTCTGTCTCTGTCTGTCTCTGTCTCTGTCTCTGTCTGTCTGTCTCTGTCTCTCTGTCTCTCTGGCTCTCTCTCACTCTCTCTCTTTCTCTCTCCCTCTCGCTCTCTCTCTCTCTCTCTCTCTCTCTCTCTCTCTCTCCCTCTCGCTCTCTCTCTCTCTCTCTCTCT
>NC_068989.1:20875343-20875743 GCF_001194135.2 Octopus bimaculoides
TCTCTCTCTCTCTCTGTATATATATATATAACTTAACAGAATGAGATAAAAATCCAAGGCTGTGAAAGATTTCAGAAGATTTATAAATAGGTCTTACAGCTGTTTCCGGTATATTTTATATATCCCTTCATCGGACACAATATGAGAAAATGGTTAAGCAATAGCTATTCTAGATAGGATATGAAATAGAGTGAAGAGGAGGAATGAAAATAGACGTGAGATATGCAGGGATATACACATGCTGATATCTAATCTACGTTGGACTACTCATTCGCATAATCACTGAACCTGGAGCTTAACTATAGTCTGTCCATACCACTTACTCAGCATTACCTAGCACCTTTAGGACTTATTGACACCATTACATCACATAACCTCTCTCTCTCTGAATACATATATA
>NC_068989.1:20875843-20878059 GCF_001194135.2 Octopus bimaculoides
CCAGCATGGCCGCAGTCAAAGGACTGAAACAAGTAAAAGAATAAAAGAATGAAAGAATATACACACAAACACACACACACACACGCACACACACATATATACACACACACACGCGCACACGCACACGCACGCACATGCAAAATGTACGTGTTCGTGTGTGTGTATGATAGCAAGGGTCTTTAAGAGACAGACAGACAGACAGACAGGCATACAGACAGATAAACAGACTTATACAGAATGTTTAGGTGCATAAGTATAGCACTGAATGAATGTATGGTATGTGGGAGGCTGGAGACTGAAGAGTTTGTCAGACTGCTTGTGGTTACGTGGAAGGTGGATGGTGTACACGAATAAGAAAGTAGATGTGAGTTTACCAAAGATAGAACAGTTAAAGATAGAAGAAAAGATCAAACGCTGCAGTCTGGGCTGCCAGCTAGCTATAAGTATGTGAGTATGTCAGTGTGTCAGGACGTGTACATCTAGTGAAAATCAGCTGCCCACACTTACTGACGCACATTCTCTTATTAAATATTTATATAAATATAGGCACGGGCGTAGCTGTGTGGTAAGGAGTTTTGCCTGTTAAACACATGGTTCCGGGTTCGGTCTCATTGCGTGGCACCTAGCGTGCGTGTTTGTGAGTGTTTTCTACTATACTCTCCGACTCAATAAACCCTTGTGGGTGGATTTGGTAGACGAAAATTAAAAGAAGCCCATCGTATATATGCGTATGCGTGTGTGTGTGTGTGTGTATACATGTATATATACAAACATATATATATACACATATATATGCATATATACATATATATATATGTGTATATATATATATATATATATATACATATACATATATATATATGCATATATATGTGCGTGTGTATATATGTGTATATATATGTATATACATATATGTGTGCGTGTGTGTATGTATATGTATATACATATATATATACATATGTATGTATATATACACATATATATATACATATATACATATATATATACGTATATATACGTATATACATGTATGTATATATACATGCATACATATATATATATATATATATATATATATATATATATACATAGGCGCAGGAGTGGCTGTGTTGTAAGTAGCTTGCTTACCAACCACATGGTTCCGGGTTCAATCCCACTGCGTTGCACCTTGGGTAAGTGTCTTCTACTATAGCCTCGGGCCAGCCAAAGCCTTGTGAGTGGATTTGGTAGACGGAAACTGAAAGAAGCCCGTCGTATATATGTATATGTGTGTGTGTGTGTGTGTGTATGTGTGTTTGTGTGTCTGTGTTTGTCCCCCCACCATCACTTGACAACCGATGCTGCTGTGTTTACATCCCTGTAACGTAGCAGTTCGACAAAAGAAACGATAGAATAAGTACTAGGCTTACAAAGAATAAGTCCTAGGATCGATTTGCTCGACTAAAAGGTGTTGCTCCAGCATTGCCTCAGTCAAATTACTGAAACAAGTAAAAGAAGAAATACTTTCTTCCTGTTTCTGTTGTAGCTGTATTCCAAAGGGCCAGCCTTGTCACGCTCTATGTCACGCTGAATCTCCCCGAGAACTACGTTAAGGGTACACACGTCTGCGGAGCGCTTAGGCCACTTGCACGTTAATATCACGAGCAGGCCCGTTCCGTTGATCGTATCGACTGGAACCCTCGTTTGTGGCAACCGACGGAGTGCCACGATATGTGAATATTTACATAGGTGCGCGTGTATTTTTGTAAATATGAGAAATCTTTTATTACAAGAATCAAAGAAAAGAAACATCCTGTTAACAGAGCGAGATGTCGAGAAGAAACAGCATCGAAGCAAAAGAAACATAAAACAAGGCAGAACAAAATCGGATCTATTTTAAAACGGGGGCCACATTTTTCATTAATGTTTTACGTAGTGTTTTTGGTACGGAAAGACTTTCAAACTTCGTATACTTATCTATTTTGTGTTATAGAACAGAAAAATATTTTTGTATTCGAATTTATTTCATGTAAAAAATTGTCTTATTTCGATAATTTCAACCAATCACTGACAAGTATTCAGTTGTTTATATTTACTCCTTTGGCTGATTAAGCGATGTAAAGCGTATTTAATCTCCATACCTTCCTTTTATTTGCTTTTTTCATTTTAAATTTGCTTTAACCCTAACCCTAACCCTAACCCTAGGGTTAGGGTTAGGGTTAGGGTTAGGGTTAGGG
>NC_068989.1:20878737-20880366 GCF_001194135.2 Octopus bimaculoides
AGAGATACATACTCACACATACCGATACTTATATGCATGCTCACGCACACACACACACACACACACACACACACACACACTCACACTCACAAACATACATATGTGCTGAATTACTATTCTTTACTATCACGTCTTTATCACATGCTTAATGCGTGTTGTATCTGCTTTTCTTAATCATTTCAGCTGATCTTCTTCACCTTCCTTCGTGGTAAGATACACGCCTTACAGCGAGAGGAGGCAGAACATCTATAATGGAATGATTCACCTGGAATAGCCATCTACTCTGCAGACATACACAAAGGTAATCACACACACACACACAGGCACACACACACACACACACACACACACATACATAAATGTACACGTGACGATGTTTCGACGTTTGATCATATATGGTGGACAAAGTGAAGCACTTTATACAGAAGTAAAGTGAAAAAGTAAACAAATGGTTGTTAGCAATCCAGCAATATTTTGTATGGAGCAAAACGCTATTTCTCGTTTTAATTTATTTAAATTAGTAAACTTAGATATAACAATTATACCGGATAGTGATCCCTAATGGATTTGATACATATATAAATTTGTGTGTGTGTGTGTTTGCATGCGAGTGTGTTTGCATGCGTGTGTGTTTGCATGCGTGTGTGTGCGTAAGTGTATGCGTGTGTAAGGTATATACTATTAACTCAGCCTTAGTGAAGGCGCAGGTATTGTTTCAGTCGTACTTGTTTATTTATGTATTGCATATATATTGTCCGTGGACAAGATATCTCAAGAACCGCTGGATGGATTCGGATGAAACTTTCAAGGATGCTTGGCCTCGTGACTGGCACGAAATGATTAGATTTGGGGATGGATCCGGTATCGGACAAGGTTTCTAGATTATTTTTTTTCCTGTTTTTCTCACTTAATTTTTGAGATCGGTCGGGTTCATCTTCAATATTCTCATTTTTGAGAGCAGTCAAATCTATTTCAGATATTCTCATTTTAAAAATCATCTCTGGTTAATCGTTGAGAGGACTGTTGAGTTGGGGCTGCCTTGGCGGAGGTTTGCACTCTCTGAGTGGTCTTGTCATATAGGGGACGATATAGTAGGTGTTTGTCTGTATGGGAGCTTGGGGGAGTATGTATGCCAAGGAAACTGAACGTAAGAAAAATTTCCTATAAATATCTGAGGAAGGACCGATTTTCTTATCGCGTATGAAAATACAACAAACAGGATTCAAAATGTTCTCTTAGATTACACTCACCAAAAGCATAACACCTATTCCTCTCTGTGTGTGATTGTGTTAATATGAGTGTATGAATCTCTGTGTGTTCTAGTTTTTGTTATATAGGTGACGATCCTACATTCATATTTCAACAGTTAAGTAGGTAAGTACGCTAGTTAAGTCGCGTAGTTGTTCTCAGGAATTAATGAGTGAATGCAAATGAATATGTTTAATGTTTTTGTTGGTAAGAAAGAACAAATTAAAATTCTAAGTTTCCGCTAAATGCAACAACCACAAACATACACACACACAAACATACATACATACATACATACATACATAAACATACGCGGGAGTATGTTTGTCCGACACAACAGAAATACTTTAAAATATATATATATATACATATATATATATA
>NC_068989.1:20880792-20884204 GCF_001194135.2 Octopus bimaculoides
TGTGTGTGTGTGTGTGTGTGTGTGTGTGTGTGTGTGTGTGTGTGTGTGTGTGTGTGTGTCTATTCCCAGTTTCTCCATCTACGCCGGCTCTGCCAGTGTTGGCCATGACTTTGAGACGAAGTCTCAACTCATGGCTCGCCACTTCCTCCTACGTCGATATCCCCTCTGTCACTCAAACTGCCCTCGCTTGTGCACGGTCTGTTGACCGCGTCTCCGTTCTCTCTCTCCCTGCACAAGTCTCACCCTTATGCGCGTCCCTCTACCCCTTCAACGTGCCGTTCTCTGAGCCTTCTACGGACTCCAATCCGACCCACTCACCTCCCATTTCTTCCCTAAGCTACCCTTTCCCTCAAACGCACTCATAATCTGCCTAAACTTCTGGTCCGTAGTTTCTTTCCTACTCCTTGTACCCGACATGGTTCCTTCTCTTACTCTCACCCATGCTGTCGCACCTCCCGCTACTTCTCCAACACTTCACCGGCACCCACCACCGTCTCCACCACATCAACGACACCGTTACTTGCACCTCCAGCAATGACATCTACTGCATCTTCTGTTCTCTCTCTGTCCTTATCTGTACATTGGGCAAACAGGACGTCGCTTGGCCTACCGGTTGAATGAGTACCAAAACACATCGGCAATAACACACCGGTCTTACGCCACTTCCGCTCAACCGGTCTTGAGCTAAAATATCTGTCTGTGTTCGGACTGCCTTAACACAAAAGCCACCCAGACTCCTACTTCCGGCGTAAACACCTTTTGATCTTCTCGCCTCATTCTTTTGCTCCTCATGGCCTTAAATCTCCACCTCTCTTTATCTAAAACCAACCCTACACATATTCCCCGACACCACCCACTTTTAACTGCCACACGCATACATTCATACGCACCCGCCATCATTCACACATACACATTCACACACACCGTGCTTGCGTACTCTAGCACATCCAGGTCACCGTTATTATCTCCCCTTCACTCAACCTATTTCTACTGGTAATTTCATAATATTGAACCGTTAATCCCTATACACTTTTTCACTCCTCGTTTTTTTTTTCTTTCTCTCTCCATTTTTCTCCTCTCAAGCCTTACTGCCGAAAAGTGTAAACTCGAAACGTCAAAAACTGTACACTTCTATGTTTAAGAGATGAGGAATTCTGTACATTATTTACATTATTTACATTCGACGGATATTTGTCCTCATCTTGTTTGTTGTTAACACAACGTTTCGGCTGATATACCCTCCAGCCTTCATCAGGTGTCTTGGGGAAATTCCGAACCTGGGTTCTCATTCCTAACGTATTTTTTCAATGTTATTATTATTATCATTATTATTATTATTATTATTATTATCAAATACATCTTAAAGTGAAATTGACACAGTATAATACTCCCTATGGCGTAAATCTTTTCTGATTCTGAAGACTACAACAGCAAAATTCCCTGTGATAAATATATTATTGTTCGCTTTGTGGTAACTACGTGTTAAGTTTTAATTCGTGTTTAAGCATTTTTGCTGCGTCGAAGAAACATACTGCCGCACACATGTAAGTATGTATGTATAAGCGTGCGTGCGTGTGTGTGTGCGTGTGTGTGTGTGTGTGTGTGTGTGTGTGTGTGTGTGTGTGTGTGTGTGTGTGTGTGTGTGTGTGTGTGTGTTCCATTTAGCAAAAACATAGAATTCTAATTTGTTCTTCTTTCTTACTGATAAAAATAGTAAATATATTCATTAGCATTCACTCATTAATTCTACAGAACAATTGCGTGACTTAACTACAGTACTTAACTACTTAACTCTTGAAATATGAAAATCAGATCGTCACTTATATAACTAAAACAAACCACAACACACACACACACACACAAATACACTCATATACACTCATTCACACACGGTGACAAAATAGGTGCTATCCTTTTGGTGTATATATACCAAAAAAAACACACAAAATTAACCAGGGACCGGTTTCGGATTTAACGAATCTTACCGATTGTCTATTCCTCTTCAGCCTGATTTGTAATGTAACCGCAATCATCAGAATCGTATACAAAGTTGCCCACCGCCACACATGCGCGTGTATATGGTTCTGATAATTACAGCTTAATGGTAAAATTCAAAAGTCTTCGTTTTGGCGCGCTAATTCCAGGAATATGTTTGCAGAAAATATTTACTGCGTTGTATATATCCAGTATGAGAAAAGGGTAATGGGTAATATATTATTATAAAATATGGTAATTAATCATATATTAATTAATATCGATTAATTACCAGGAAGTGCTAGCTTCCTGGTAATTAATCGATATGTGTTGCCCGCTTACGTTTTGGTATTACGCTATATTTCATGTTGAGAAAAATTTAGGTCTTAATAGACACAAGATGTGATCTATTTCTAGCACATTGATTGTCCACGTTAGTGGTCAACGCTATATATAAATATATATATATATATATATATCGGATGTATCGGATCATTTGTGATATATTTAACAGAAAAAATGTTTCTCGGTATGTCCTGTTACCCATGCCCTGTAGTACTCATTAACCAGTTATAGCGTTTTCCAGACCGGAGTAAATGTTTATACGCATGCCTGAAGGCAAAAATTACCGTCAATGCTATTTGAAATGTTTACTTTGCGGTTCAATCTTATGATCTATTCATACAATTTGATTTGCGATATAAGACATCTAGAAATATTTATTGCATAGTGTTTACTCTATGTCAGATATGACGAATATGCAAAAATGAAATCACATTTTCAAATTTCAACCCCGCCCCAATTTAAAATTTTGATTTTGTTTGCATTAAAGAGATCGTAGCGAATTTACGAACATATGATTAGGCCTAGTGCTGCCATCTCTAGCGAACGATTATCCTGTGCCGATGAAGAGAAATAACCCAGAAACGATGATCTGCAGGGACTGTTTAAGGCTGAGTGGAAACATTAACTCCCTTGTTTGAGGTATAAGGACGCAGTTGTTCGTCAATAGCCAGCTGGAATGTAGTAACATCGTCCTAATCTGGACTGCCACTTTATGTTGACAACTAGATTTTACTTTGTAGTACTATTACTACTTACTTCTCACTCAGAGATTATGAACTAGTTGTTTTTCTCTTTACGAGATCTGTAACTGTGTGTCACTTTAAAACTATTTACCTCAAGCCAGCGGTTATCCTGTGCTGATGAAGAGAAATATCTCAGAAACCATGGACCACAGATACCGTTTACAGCTGAGTGGGGACATTAGCTCTCTTTTTCGAGGTATAAAGACGCAGTTGTGCGTCAGTAGCTGGCTGGAAAAGATGTTTTCTAGGGCTAAAAAAAGGTAGCAACATTGTCCTAATCAAGACTGCCGCTTCACGTTGGCAAACAGAATTTAATCCAAATCTATCTATCTATATATATATATATATAT
>NC_068989.1:20884319-20889041 GCF_001194135.2 Octopus bimaculoides
ATATATATGTATGTATATATATATACATATATATATATATAACAAAAGACGAAGGCAGGTGTGTAAACAACAAATAGATTATTAGTATTAGTTTAACGCTATATAAAGGCGCGTGTCTTATATATATCGTGGGCTCGAGTCCTGAAACGAGACACACGGTGTGTTCTTGAGCAAAACACTTCGTTTCATGTTGCCCCAGTCCACTCAGCTGTAAAGGGGTTACTCTGTGACGGAATGTCTTTTGGATCAAGGCGGATATTGGTCTGCTCACCTAGACAGCGGTGGATGTCATTATTCGAATGCTGAAACGATGCAAAGCGCATTGGGACAAGCGATGTATTGCGTAACATCTAATAGTTTGGTTGATCACTAGATATACACATACATATACATATATGTCACTTATATGTGTGTGACCTAAATATGTGCGTGCGTGTGTGTTAGTGAGAAAGAGAGAAAGTGGGGGTGGAGCGAGAGAATCTGATTCTCAAATTTAAATTGAAGCCGTTGTTTGATAGAATTAATGAATGAAGGAAAGTTTATGCTTTTTATCTCGTTAGATAACGACAAAATTAAAATTCCACATTTTGTTTTTGTAACTGATACTAAACACACACACACCATGCACAAGCACAAACATTTCACGCACAAGCACACAGAGACATCACCACCACTGACAATAACATTACCACGCGATGCTGAAATTCCATTCGAGGTGAGAAATCTATGTTAACCCTGATATCAAATGTTTACAAATTTATCCTTACTATTATATAAATACTAACATACTTTACTTATTCTCTGTATCTCGGCCGCTCTTTTTCTTTAACACAGTATTGTCCTACCGTTGTTGAAGTGATCCCCGAAAACATCATGGTATGTTTTGGATGAAAAAAAAAAAAAATGAAACAGCTCAAATAACACAGTCTAACACGATTTTTGTCCTTAGGTAGCAACTGTTATTACCTATTTGCTTACCCATAGAAAGCATAGAAAATCGTTAATATTTCCTGCAAACTTTGCTTTCGTTAAAATTATTTAAGCCCCAAGGTATCCCGCTCAACGCAAAGGTATGACGATTCTTCCCTACTACTCCTACTCATGATCAGAGATGCACATAGTGTCATCCATTAAGGTCAAACAACTGACAAGCAAGTTTGTGGTATTGAACAGAATATTTGCTATAACGATATTTCTGCTTCAGCAACTCGGCCCTGAATTTGTCTGAAATGTAATTGAAAATAGTTCAGTTTCAAAACATTGATGTCCAGGTGACTAAAGCAAAGTTCAATTCTATATTTAAGAGATGAGGAATTATGTACATTATTTACATTATTTACATTATTTACATTCGACAGATATTTGTCCTCATCTTGCTTGTTAACACAACGTTTCGGTTGATATACCCTCCAACCTTCTTCAGGTGTCTTGAGGAAATTTCGAGCCTGGGTTCTCATTCCTAAGGTATTCTTCAATGTTGTTATTATTATTATTATTATTATTATTGTTCAGGTCACTGCTTGGAATCGAACTCGGAATCTTGGGGTTAGTAGCCCGCGCTCTTAACCACTACGCCATATGTCCATGGGCAAAGTTTGAAGGGAATAGTAGTAATTCCTTTTGATTTCTAGATAGAAGCAAATAGGAAATAACACTCACTGACCAAAGACAAGAAAAAAAATAAAAATTTTGTTGCCCAATTTGGACTAAGGTCAACAATTCTGAGTGGCGGAGAAAGACGATTTACATGGACACCAGTGTTCAACTTGTACCTATTCATCAATCCCGAAGGTGTGAAAGGCAAAGACGACCTTAGCAGAAGGTAAAGGGAAGGGGTAAATACCCTTAAGCATTTTACAAACGTGCTGTTGTTTCTGCCAGCTCGTAACTTCATCTTAAGAATTATATGATGTCCCTGCTATATTTGGTAATAGTTGAGTATTGTATATTTATTATGAATAAGTTGAATGTTAACCTAAGATACGTCTTACCACTGATCAATCACAACGGTCAAAGAGATAAATCAAATGGCCGTTATGTATTTGTATGTATGTACGTATGTGTATGTGGTACTCCGTCGCTTACGACGACGAGGGTTCCAGTTGATCCAAACGTGCAAGTGGCTGAGCACTCCACAGACACGTGTACCCTTAACGTAGTTCTCGGCGAGTTTCAACGTGACACAGAGTGTGACAAAGCTGGCCCTTTCAAATACAGGTACAACAGAAAGAAAGGTAAAACAGGAAGAAAGAGTGAGAGAAAGTTGTGGTGAAAGGATACAGCAGGGTTCGCTACCACCCCCTGTCGAAGCCTTGTGGATCTTTGGGTATTTTCGCTCAATAAACGCTCACAACGTCCGGTCTGAGAATCGAAACCGCGATCCTACGACCACGAGTCCGCTGCCCTAACCACAGGGCCATTGCGCCTCCACATTTCTATGTATATATGTAAAGCAAATCAAATACAACAAACAAAAAGACTCTGGGGTAGCGAACTGGCAAAATCGCTAGCAATGCTGTGTAACAAGCGTAGCGGCATTTCACCTGTTTTTATGTTCTGAGTTCAAACTCCACCGAGGTCAACTTTGCTTTTCATTTTTTTCGGGGCCGATAAACTAAGTACCAGTTGAGCGTTGTAATCGACTAATTCCCTCCCCCGAAGTTACTGACCTTCTGCCAAAATTTGAAACCATTACGAAGTTGATGCTCAAAGATGGCAACAATGTTATACAGTAAAATGTATGGGGAAAATATTGTTTCGCACAATAACACTTCGTCGGATACAAGGTGAAAATCCATGAAAAGACAAGAAAGAGAGAAGAGGAGATAAGAAACGCGTTAAAAGAGCCGTGTGTGTGTGTGTGTGTGTGTGTGTGTTTGTACCCTCCACCACTTGACAACCTGTTTTGACTTTTCTATCTTCCCGTAATCTAGTGGTTCGACAAAAGAGACCGATAGAATAACTATCAGACTTGCAAATATGTAGTGGGGTCGATTTTTCCACTAAAACCTTTGAAGACGGTGCACCAGCATGGCCACAGTCCAATGACTGAAACAAGTAAGAGATAAACGGTAGAACTTTGTTTTCTTATATCCTTTCGGGGTAAATATATTACCAGTCATGTATGGGGGCGAGTTGCTTTCTCTCTGTCGCTCGCCTCCTCCCTTTCTCTCTCATTTTCCCTCCTAAATCGACAATGTTATACCGTGAGAAGAACGAATTTATCTGACAACCCAATATTTAATAACGAACGCAGAAACGAACGAACGAATTCAAGAATGCTACCTTCAAACACTTCATCGAAGAAACTACCAAGTTTACGAGGCTGTGTTTCTGTGTGTAAAAGAATGTCTGCTTATCAGTAAACAAGCGTGGAAGGGACGTTGTTTCTGATGAAGGCAAAACGCCAGCAAACTGAGGAAAGCATGTTAGCCGATATCATTGGCTCCTGTGATTGAACTGTACTTTAATTTATCGGCCCTCGAGGAAAGAAAAGCAACGTTGACTTCGACTGGATGTGATCTTAGAGCGTAAAGATATGGGAAAATATATACTGCAAAGCATTTATACGGACGCTCTACCACATTTAATTTATCGATCTAGGAAGAATGAAGGTAAAGTCGACTTCGGCGGCTTTAAAACTCAATTTCTGAAGCATTTTGCCTAATGCTTTATCGATTCTACCTAAGTCTGGTTACAGTCATAGGCGTGGCCGTAGACCCCACTCCGGGGTCTCAAGCCGACTTGTGTGTGGATTTGGACGGAGGAAATTGGAAGAAGCCTGTCGTGTGTGTGTGTGTGGGGGGGTGTCCTTGTGTTCGTCCCTCGTCACTGCCCTTGCGTAGTTATAATACTGATAAAAGCAAAAAGCCATCATCTGCAGACGAGTATGGTTGTATGATATGTAGCATGCTTTCGTTAATTGTTTTAGATGCTTCTGTCATCACGAATCGACATAAACACCTCTACTCTCCCATCCTTTGTGGCGGTGACACGTCCAGAACATGGCAGATGGAGAGCAAGAAAGAAAGAGAGAGAGACGGACAGCCAGACAGACAGAGATGCCAGCATCCATCAGATACTCATTTTCAGCTCAGTAGACTGGAGCAATATGAAATAAAGCGCCTTGCTCAAAGATACAATGGGGCACTTGGTACCAAGGGAATTGAACCTACAAAATTATGATCATGAGTCGAACATGTTAAATCACCAGACTGCAAGCCTTTGCTCGTAATATAATTGTTTATTCCGGTTTCTAGATGTCTCTAGTAGGCTGAACGTCTGGATAGTTGTATTTGACTTGTGTAGGTTTTGCTAAATTGAATTCATGCCAATTGTGCATTAAATGAAACATAAACCATTATCAAATAACCTAACAACCTATTGTGAAAAATGTCTTTCAATATCCTGCTGTAAGTAAACAAAGCTTTTACACAAATAGCATTTATGGATTGTATTCCGCTTACCTTATGCACGTAAATAGATAGATAGATAGATATATAGATAGATAGATAGATAGATAGATAGATAGATAGATAGACAGACGGATAGATAGACAGACAAACAGACAGACAGACAGATAGATAGACAGACAGACAGACAGACAGATAGACAGACAGACAGACAGACAGTTAGATAGATAGATAGATAGATAGATAGATAGATAGATAGATAGATAGATAGATAGACAGACGGATAGATAGACAGACAAACAGACAGACA
>NC_068989.1:20889051-20890738 GCF_001194135.2 Octopus bimaculoides
GATAGATAGATAGATAGATAGATAGATAGACAGACGGATAGATAGACAGACAAACAGACAGACAGACAGACAGACAGACAGATAGATAGATAGATAGATAGATAGATAGATAGATAGATAGATAGATAGATAGACAGACAGACAGACAGACAGACAGACAGACAGACAGGCAGGCAGACAGACAGTTAGATAGATAGATAGATAGATAGATAGATAGATAGATAGATAGATAGATGGACAGGCAGGGAAAGACAGAGAGAGATTTGAAAATATATGTTTCTGTATACATGTAATTTTGGGTTGTCCGGAATGTTCGTGCCTATTTATAGTAGCTTACCTTTCGACTTATTTAGAATATGGTTGAGTCCATAGAATAGGATTTCATTACACCTCCATTTAGAGCACAATTTAAGCTATCTTTTCGTGGAAGAAGGTTTATGTTCCTATAACCTGTGTTAATTCTGTAACCCTTTAAATGGAAGATAAGAAAGTTCATTTTCCTCACTTGATGCTTTTCTTTTTCCGTAAATGGAAAAAAGCCTCACAAGCAACCAAAGAAACATGCGTAGTTTACGGTGATGTTTCTTTATCTGAAGGAACTGTACGGAAGTGGTTCGCAAGGTTCCAAGCTGGAGATTGTAGCCTTATTGATAAAGAGCGATCTTAATAATTACTACTGCGCAATCTACTACTGTTACTATCACTTCCCTGTCTATTTCTCTCCCTCTCTTGTTCTTCATCCTTTCTGTTTTTCTCTCCCAACCCTTCCCTATTCTTCTCTTCCTTTCACCGTTCCCTCTCTCTCACTTCTCCTCCATGACCCTCTCGTCGCTGACACGTGACGAAAGGGATTCTTTCTTTCTACTCTCTGCCTTCCTATAGAGAAGACGTGAATTTTTTTTGTCTCTCATTCACATCTAACTTCACGTTCAGAATAATAATTTTTCTATCGTCTTAGCCTAACAGCCCTTACCATTTGTTTTCACTGTTCTGTCTTGTTTTTCCTGTCTTTTTCTGTCTTGTTCTCACTGCCCTGTTCTTCTTTACACTTTCATACTCCGCAAAAAATTCCAAATTTAATTAATTTGCTTTGCAGGAAGGACTGTTCCAACGAAGTCGCGTATTGTCCTTGCCTTCGAAACGCGGAGTAGATGGAACAGGGACAACTGAAGAAGGGAAATATTCTTTATGTTGCCTGTCTCGTTTCTCTGTTTGTTTCTTTCGTTGCTCGAAAAAAAGTTCGTTTTCTGTCTTCGTCTTTATGTTTTCGTTTCTCATTGTGTTTAACGTTTTTTTGTGATGTCCTGTACCCATATATGTATGGATGTATACATGTAGATGTAGGTATGTACATATATGTATGGATATATGCATATATTTATATATTACTTATGTTATTATACATACATACATACATACATACATATATATATATATACATATATATATATATATATATTAAATATATACTTTTATAAAACAAATTTTACAAAATATATAGTATCTGTTAACAGTCTTAGCCAAAAACTCACAGTTGAGTTTTTGTATATATATATATGTATACATGTCTCTTAAAGGATAGAGCTCAAAATCAATGCATTGAAGATACTTTATTGCAGCAACAATTATAATAACAGAAACAACCACAATAAGCCAAACCTATGCACATTTCAATAGGGTATCCCGG
>NC_068989.1:20893074-20896923 GCF_001194135.2 Octopus bimaculoides
TATATATATATACATACATATATATGCATATATACATATATACATATATACATATATATAAATATATACATATATACATATATATAAATGCATATATATGCATATATCTATATATACATACACATATATGTGCATATATATATACATGCATATATATATATATATATATATATATACATATGTATATCAGAATTGCTCCACGTGTCTATAGTAGCTATGTACGATATCGCTCAATATCTGACTGTTATTAAACCGGCGAGCTAGCAGAAACGTTAGCACGCCGGGCATAGTGCTTAACGGTATTTCGTCTGTCTTTATGTTCTGATTTCGAATTTCGCCGAGGTCAAATTTTCATTTTATTCTTTCGTGGTCGATAAGTTACGTACAAGTTGCGGCCTGGGGATCGATGTAATCGACTAGCCCCACTCCCCAAAAATTTCGGGCCTTGTGCCTAGAGTATAAAAGAATATCTGACTGTTATTTCTCGTCGTCTCTAGCTACTTCTACAACCCTGTACCCAAGTGTCAATTTGTATGATTTAAACAAAAATAGCCCAAACAAAATAATTCAGTTACTAGTGGCATATATTTCGACAACATGAATTCAAGCATGTACTGTTGTTGTTTTCTTTTTTCTTTTCTTTTTTTCTGTTTTTTTTTTTTTTTTCACCGCTATATTTTTTTCCCTTCATCTTTTCTGTAGAAGAGCGTAGGCTCGAAACATTACGAACGTCTTCCATTTTTTCCTAATGCACACTGTTGTTTTTTGACCTCGTCTTTCTTGGTCATTTTAATATTATTTTTGAACCATTCAAACATATGCGTATTTGTATGGGGTTGTCTCTTATATGTGTGTATGTGAACGCATCCGTATGAGTAAGTGCATGGGAATGTCTGCTAGTATTTCCCCCCTCTCTCTCTTACACACTCTCTCTATATCTCTCTTTGTTTATCTATCTGTCTTTCTGTCCATATATGTTACTATGTTCACAGCTGTCATAATACACACCCGCGCTTATGCACACACTCACACACACATGCTTATAAACACACGCAAACGGGCATCTATATATGTATGTGTTTATTACACATACATACACACACACATGCATCTATACGTATACGTTATATAGACATACAAATATATATATGTGCATATATATGTATATACATGCATGCATATGTGTGTGTGTGTGTGTGTGTGTGTGTGTGTGTGTGTGTGCGCGCGCGCTCGTATAAACACACATACACACACACATATATATTAATGTATATATAATGTGTGTGTGTGTGTATACAAGAATATATATAATTACGCATGTATATATGATTCGAGTATTGAACAAGAACAAATATAATTTAATAACAATGATTATATCTCATTCTCAATTACTTTTGTTGTCACGCCTACTATTCAGAACAGCAGCAACAACAGTAGCAGCAGCAGCAGCAGCAGTAGTAGTAGTAGTAGTAGTAGTAGTAGTAGTAGCGGCGGCGGCGGTGGTGGTGGTGGTGGTGGTGGTGGTGGTGGCGGCGGTGGTGGTAGTAGTAGTAGTAGTTGTAGTAGTAGTGGTAGACTTTATCTTTAATTAGATCCATTATGGGCATTCTATTAACTCGCAAACATCCCGCTGGTTCTTCAATTCCTTACGTCTATAATTTGATAATGATTGGCTGTGTTCAGCTCAATGTTTATTTCTTTAATTCTGTTTCCAACGCAGTTTATATGTTTGGTTATATCTGCCTACGAAATATATTAGAGATTTAATCGAACAAAAAGAAAACTGATACGAAGTATCGGTATTAGAATCAGAAAAGGTTAACCAAGAGCACAGAAGAGGAGGTGGCTGATTGTCTGGGATTTTCCCTTTAGTTGGTACCCCAGGCTCATTTTCTGATATCCACGGTGCCCAAGCTTTTTCCGTAAGACGTCAGTTCAGTATTCCACCCAACCATACATCGCTTCAGGAAAAGCGTTACATTCCTCGCAATTCCAAACAGATCTAAGCACTCAATGATCCACGAAAGTGGAATCATATCATAAGCTTTGCGATAGTCAATCCAGGCCATTCCCAGATGTGTTCTCTTTCGTTTACAATCTTGCATTGCCATTTTGTTTATCGATAATTGATCTTTGGTACCTCTGCATCTCCTTCTACGGCCTTTTTGTTCCGTCGGTAATAAATCGTTCTCATTATTTTAAGTAGTAGCAGAAGCAGCAGTAGTAGTAGTAGTCGATAAAATAAGTACCAGGTGAGTACTGGGGTCAATTTAAATGACTAGCTCCCAGCCAAATTGCAGGTTTTGTGATTATTGTAGAAACGATCATTATTACGATGACTAATGATTAGAATTGCGACATAAATTTTATTTCTTATTGTTTCAATTATTTCAGTAATTCCAAGGTGACTAATCTTGCGTCAGGTTTGTAAACATGTCCGTACTTAATGTTCTAATCAGATATGCAGCGTAAGTTTTCTCCACGACAGCCAGGGAAATCATTTCTTCAGAACTGTTTGTAAAAACAATATGCAGGAAGCAATTTGTTATCTGGTTTAGAAAGCGGACATTTATCAACCTTTATAGTGGGTGGAACTATGACTTTCTCAGTATTATTTTTTTTCAGAATGCATATGTATGTAGGTAAAGATATGTATGTGTGTGTGTGTGTTAGAGTATTGTTGTATTTCGGGATGGTATTTTTTTTTTTGCTAAATAAACACTATATATTTTTGTCTTCACTCATTTATTACTGTCCTTATTTCATTATTTTACTCATGTCCATTGTCCAAAATATCTTTCGTCACACGTCTGTGACCTCTTCAGTGACACTTCTCGTTTTCGTGTGTGTTCTTGCTCCATTTACTCAATTCTGTTCTTCTAAGCTGTGTATCCTTATGTCCGCATGCGTTTGTGTCCTTGTTTGTTGGTGTGTGTGTGCATGCTTGTGTGTGTATCATAGTTTTTAGCAGCAGTGTGACCTTCCTCTCAGCCCCTTCCTCTCACCCTTTTGTCTTGCTGCTGTCCTAAGACCCGATAAAATTGTATAGTTCTTGCATTCTTCTGTGTATGTGTTGCCATCGTGGTAGTTGTTGTTGTTGTTGCTATTGCCGTCGTAGTCACCACTGTTGCGGCTGTCAATGTTGATCGAATTATTGACATTGTTGTGACCGTCCATGAAATTTCTTGTATGTGTGTTTGTGTGCGTGTATGTATCCATATCCTTTATATAGATTTATTTATTTTATCTGTCTTATATTTATAACAGGTAACAAATATAATTGTATATTTCTTTATATATTTATTTTTTATACATCTATTTATATTTCTCATACGTATCACAGGTAAGTGCAGATATGCCTATTGTGTGTGCATTACCCGATATGTTTCTGTGTATTATTTACGAATTTTTCCCTCTCTCTTCTCATCCCTTCAGTGTTTAATCATGTGGTGTGGTGGTGGGTGTTAGTGTTCCATTCGTGTTTTCTATTGATGGTTGGTCTGTCTTCTGTTAGGTGTGTAGCTTCTGTCATCTGTCTATATGTCGATAATACTTTAGCCTCCATGCTATTAATCGAGAAGCCATGTTTTGACTGAGCATATTAGTAGTGCACTGACGAGCTTTTCCCTTCGTTGAGATCTCTCCTGTGTTTACCTACACGCTCTCCTATGCTACGGGCAGTTTCTCCATTTTAAGTAATTGTCATGTTTCTGCACCATCCCTCAGTACATCGTAAGCTATACACTACATTCCTAGCCTTACATTTAACCTGTGGGTTCATTTTACATACAACACAATTGTACTCCGTACAGGAGACTTATCAAAGGATAGGTATATATATATATATAT
>NC_068989.1:20897464-20902750 GCF_001194135.2 Octopus bimaculoides
TATGTACATAGGTAGATAAATAGATAGATAAATAGACAGACTGACAGAGAGATAGATAGATAGATAGATAGATAGATAGATAGATAGATAGATAGATAGATAGATAGATAGATAGATAAATAGATAGATAGGCATACATATAGGTGCAGACGTGGCTGTGTGGTAAAGAAGCTTGCTTCCCAATCACATTTCGAGGTTCAAACTTAGAAATTAATGTGATTATATCACTTCAAGTATTTGAATCCAAAACTCAACTAAGTCTATTATTTACCACCTTCAACAGAACAGAAACGAGGCATTCATTTTAAAGGGAGGCTGTTGTCGATTAATTTCATCTCAGTATTTACTTCTAAGTACCAGTCGATCACACTGGTCAATATAGTCGACTTACCCCCTCCTTCGACATTACTGGCCTTGTGCTAAAATCTGAAACCATTGTATTTTATTTACACATGAAGACTAAAATTCAAAGTTGATCTTGATGGGATTTTGAATACTGATATAAGAGGCAAAAAATAGTTACCTCAAACATCTTGTCCGATGTTCTAACGAATCTGTCAATTCATCTCCAGTCACTTGCATAAAAATATTTCTTATCATGTTTCCTACCATAAGCACAAAGCCTCACTTACCTAAAGTTTTGATTTCTCTTTGTCTTATTATTTTCCAGTAATCCTAACAATGGAGATTGCTCTGATTGCTCCAATGATCCATGGCCCAAGTTCACACCCAAAAGGGAGATATATGTTGTGATTGATGATAAAGCAAAGGTTGAGACGAAAGAGAATTACATGAATAATATATGCGGTTTGTGGACAGATCTTCTCCCCAAAATGAACAAACACCCTATTTGTCCAGGTAAGTTTCTATATATTATCGTCTCTTATTTTCTGTGCTGATCGTTGTCATATTCAGTAGTGCACGCAACACAGACATAACCTTCTGTGCATATATATATATTATTACAAATTTTGGATTTTACCAATAGAAGCAAAATTCCTATTTCAGGAAAACCTTATTTTCTGGAATACAAATAGAAAGTTATATCCAATATAATAATATATTATATAACAATATAATAATATAAGCATTTTAAAGCCTACTATAAAGTACAATAAATTCAATTTTAAAATATTTTTAAAATATTTGAAAAAATATATATACATTACAGTTATTAGTCTGTGGTAAAAGAAGATAATTTTAATCAACGCTACTCGTGTTTCTGCGCTGGTGGTTTGTTTAACCAGGCCATACCTAATCCATAAATCTACCAGTGCGTTCTCAGGCTATTTTTCTTATTGTTATTATTATTAACGTATCAAACTTAAAACTACATATTCTAAGATATATTCAATAGAAAAATAAGAATATGAATAAAAATATAATAAAAATATATATAACTTACTAATATATTTTTAAAAATTACAAAATTAAAAAAAAAATTTGAATTAAAAATTTTATTAAATTAATAAAAATTGATAAAATTATTAAACACCTAAAAATACAATACCGATATATATACATAGAAAGTGCTAAACATAAAGAAACCCTCATCGACTATTTTATAAACACATCAAATTTTACCGCCTATCCATATAGTCATTACGGGAATTAATAATTTATTGTAAGATTTACCCCTAACTATACAAGAATAAATTACCATTTTTACGTCAAACGTAAGTTAATAATATTTAAAAAGTAAAAACTTCTATATACGTTATGAATTTATTGAATAAGAGTAGTAAATGAACCTAGTAAACAAAATTAACAAAGGAAGAATATTTATCTACATGTTTACTCCTTGTTCCTGTGAAAATGGTTGCTACCACTGTCGTGCGCTAAGTATTTTGGGAATAACATAAATAAAATAAACTACTCTGAAAAATTCTCTAAGACTGATAATATTTGAAAGGTTGAATTCAAGGGGAGATAATAACAAGATACTCTGAAATTTAGCTATAACTGGATTTTTTTCTGTAGTGTTAAAGATGTAGAGATTTATGTTATATTAAATGTGGATTGTCTATTCCTTTTAAGGTAATATTCTTGAAATATATTCTTGGTTCTTGGTATATCCGTATTTAATGCTATTATATAATTCTATTATAATTACATTTAACTATCTTCCTCATAATTGTTTAGATTACATAATTTTATATATTTTTCATTTTATTATACGTAAATTTATTCTTATGTCGGCATTTTTTCCTCTCTCTTCTAAACTGTGCAGTAATACATCTCTCGACTGGAGTATTTTCATAGACTCAGTTGTGCATAATAAGCACATTTTATTACCTATTCTATATGACTTTGCTCTACTAATGATATTCCAATTAAGGGTGTATTTCAAATTTTAACTATCATATGTATTTACTTAGACCTTTCGAATTTATTAATTTGGGATTTTAAAGGATTGGTAATGTTTGGAAAGTCATAAAAATGATCATAGTAAGGAAAATACCAAAAATAATTCGAATGGAAATAAGCATAATTATTATATACCCACGAAGAATACACTGACAATGAACAAAAAATAATTAGATGAAGTATTATAATAATAATAATAATAATAATAATAATAATAATAGATGGCAGCTATGTGTAGACCCAGGTTGATGCTTCCAGCCATACTGCCAAGAAAGTACAGAATTTCTGCAACTCCAACTTTGCTGCTTTCTGACCTATGAACTTTTAGCCCTCTTCCAGCCCGGATCTGAACCCTCTGGACTATATCGGGTTGGGCATTTTGGAGCATGCCACCAACAAAATCTCCCTCCTCGATATCATTCTCTGAAACCTGTTATCAATGAAGAATGGGCTAGGATGTCCAGTGGCTTCGAGGTGAAGAGTTGTGCAGGGATCCGGGGCCGTGTGGAGGCTGTAATTGCAGACAATGGAAGCCACATAGAATACGTTATTCGTTTTGTGAATGTTATTAACCTATTTTTGAATTACTAAACCTATTGATGCACAATGAGAGAGTTTCAAATGTTAATTACTAAAATAATAAACATTTGAAAATATTGATATAGATATTATTATTATTATTATTATCATTAGTAAAATGGATTATACAACAATAAAACAGGTGGCCAACAAGCAAAAACCTATAAATGGCAAATCCAAAATTTTACAATTAATTCATAATTATAATAGGACACGAGGTGCCAGCATTGTTGTGAAAATCAGAGTTGAAAAATCCTCTAAGAAAACCACCAATCACTGGAAAAATTACAAGCATAACAGAAATCAGACTACGAGCAAAGCAGAAAGCCGGAAAATGAGGAAATAGATATCTATGGATCAATTGATTTTAAATTTCGAGAGTTTATCTTCCTTAATTCTCATCAGCAGGAATCACTATTTACCTAGGGTTAAAAACTTAGCTCGATTCCTTGTGTTTGGTAACCGTTGAAAAGCTAGAGCCAAATTTTAAAAAAAACTGGTGCCAGTGTATGAAATTACTGAATGAATAAATATTCGAAAATATTTATATAGATATAATTCATTATTATCATTAATAAAATGAATAACAACAATAATATAGGTGGCTAACAAGCAAAAACTGATAAATGGCAAATCCATTTACACACACACCAACACACACACACACACACACACACACACACACACACACACACACACACACACACACACACACACACACACACACACACACAAACATGCACACAGACACACTCACGCACACACATATATCTAATATAATAAATGCGAAAAGTAATTTCTGTGTGTCAGTGTGTCACACTTCGACCCCGTCTCTTACTATTCATTAACACTCCTACTATTGCTCATGTTGGGGTGAGAGTAATAGTAGGCATAGAAACGGTGAGGGCAGTGGCGAAAACTGACAGAGGGAGAGAGAGAGAGAGAGAGAGAGAGAGAGAGAGAGAGAGAAAGAAAATAGAGAGACACAAAATATAGAGAGAGCTGAATTTTTTTTTTTAAAAGTAGTAGTGTTGATGGTGGCTGTGCGAGTAAAAATAATGAGAGAGAATGAGTCGCTATGTGAGAGAAAGAGGAACTGACCACTGAACTAACAGGCTAAAGTAACATACTGAACGAACACACACATTTAGCCTTTTTGTGATAGAAATGGGGTGATAGTAATAGTATGGGCTGTAGTTGTGATAGTGGCAGAGGCGGCAGTGATGGTGGTGGTGGTGGTGGTAGCCGAGGTGGTGAGGGATGAAGTGAGAGTAAGCTATTTGAAAGACAGTAGTGATGATTATGGAAGAGAAGGCGGCGAAGTCAAAGGTGTTGACGGTGGTGGGATCAGAAGTCTGCATGGTGTGTGTATGGCAGATCTAGTGGCGATGGTGGTGGTGGTTTAAGTTCCAAATCAACAAATTTTCTCATTGTTTTCATGAAAATTGTTCACTGCTTGAAAAATATTGTTGAAGTTTAATAAAATTTAATATACACTCGATGCAAGAAGTGTCATTTTTGGGCCCAAGGCCTAATGAAGCGTCCCCACAGGATTCATCTTATAAGATAGATCCTTTTAAACTACTATGTATGTATATATATATATATATATATATATATATATATATGGTGGTTGTCTACTCCTTATACAGAATCTGACCACCTCCTGTAACTACACCCTAGAACTATCATAGCGTGTAATGTGGCTTTTTAAACCTGACAATGTTTTCAAAAGATTCCCACATAAATTCCATATCTGATTTGGACCACCAAGAACAACAGTTAAGTTCTGATCTTTGTGGATCTTAAAATGTCTTTTGAGGCCTCCATTAAATTTGCAGACCTTATGGCATATATGCATACATGCATACATACATACATACATACATACATACATACAAACATAAAACATACGTATATAAATATATATGTATGTATGTATATATGTGTGTGTGTGTGTGTGTGTGTGTGTGTGTGTGTGTGTGTGCGCGCGCGTGTGCATGCATATATGTATCTGTTGTTATGTCCCGTTATTATTCCTACTGTATTTGTGTAACATTGTTCGTTTTTTTCTGTCCTTGTTTTTGTATACGTTCGCTGCTTTCTTCCAAGGAATCTAATGCTCTTAGCATAGTTTTTCCTTGGGGCTGGCCAGATTGGAGCAATATCGAGAATAACCAGCCGAAACTGCAAGGATAATCTGGAACTCGACTGAAGAAAGAAAACTCCGAATGACCCGTCCGTGTTTTCTTTGTATCGTCTATCTGGATGTTTTGTCCCTTTCTTGTATCACCTAACTGTCTGGATGTTTTGTGTTCTTGTCCCATTCTGTATTATATA
>NC_068989.1:20902852-20910248 GCF_001194135.2 Octopus bimaculoides
ATATCTTGACCTAAAACATTTTATGCCAATTGGAGATCACTCATGTCATTACCACGCGTAGATGTAAACATTGAAAGTTGATGTTAATATTACGAAAAATTACATTCTCATTGTTATATTTATCCTAGCTTAGTATTGATCTAGCATACCTTTGATCAAAGAGAAATCTATCCGTGATAATACTGATTTTTTGTGTGTTTTTTTTTTTACCGATGCACTTATCTAGCACCACCTTATTTCATGTGTTCTTCCTTTTTAAGGCAATTAAGAATGACGTAAAGGAAAACTGGGTGCTAGTTTTTTGCAGGTGGGGAGACGAGGTAGAAATTCCTATGCGGTCTCATAGCTCCAGGTGAACAAACACTCCTACCGTGGATGTTTCTTCTCTTTGTCTCTTGAAATATAGTTTGTTTAGGACCACGCTTTCTAATATAATTCTTTGTGGGATTTAGTGGAAAGAAACACTGAATTTGGCTAAACTTACAATGTGCACTCCCCACTTCTCTCTCACTCTCTCGCTCTCTCTCTCTCTCTCACACACACACATACACACACATACACAAACACACACACACAGACACACTGACACACTCACACACACACACACACACACACACACACACACACGCACACACACACTAATATATGTCTGTCATAGACTATACTTACAACATAACATACATTTACCTCGTGCCATTGCAATAAAATACAACTCATTAACGAAAAATTATTTTATTCCATTCTGTTTTTCAGTACCAACAAGCGGATCACAGAATATCTGGACATTCCAGGGAAGAATTCTGACCTATTTTACATCAATTTCTTTCTCTTTGTTATTGTTTTGGAACTTTTTGCTTAAATGCTGAGTTAATCTCTGAACATTCCAGGGAAGAATTCTGACCTATTTCACATCAATTTCTTTCTCTTTGATATTGTTTTGGAACTTTTTGCTTAAAGGCTGAGTTAATCACATCACTCTATATTGACATTGCCGTGTTATCTAATTAATAAAATCATTTTATCTTTTGTGCTTTCACACTTTATTTCACGTTTCTCCAGTTCACTCAGCAGGCAAACAATGAGTTGCACCTGTCTTTCAAAAATGAGTTGTACCTGTATTTCAAACATGAGTTGTACCTGTATTTCAAACATGAGTTGTACCTGTCTTTCAAACATGAGTTGTATCCCTATTTTAAAGGACTAGCCTTGTCATATTGTGTCGCGTTGAATCCCTTTCAGAACTACGGTAAAGGTACGAGTGTCTGTGAAGTGTACAGTCACTTGCACGTTAATTTCAGGTGTCGACTGTCCCTGAAATTGGTCAGATCATCTGGAACACTCATCGTCGTAACTGATAGAATACTGTTATCGGTGATCTTCCAGTATCGGGAGGTAAAAAAGGTAAATAAAAATACAAGGGAAATAACTTACGTCTTACTAGTATCATCCGTACTACTCTGAAATGTGTTTTTTTTTTTTTTAGCTGTTTATAAATAAATCACACACGTGATTGAAGTTAACGGTTTATATATAAATCACACATGTGATTGAATATCATAGTTTCTTATAAGAGGTCGAAAATGCCTCGTGCAGCCGGTCTTCCACGAGGCATTTTCGATGGACTCTCTGGCGATGTTTGACAGACGGAAACTTGAAACGAGAATCCGAAACGCTAATTATAGCCACCCAGAAACAAGCCCTTAGAACAAACCTGATACAGGCAAAGATCGATAAAAATCAACCAGACAGCAAATGTAGAGTCTGCAGGAAAGGAGACGAAAGTATCAATCATCTCCTGAGTGAATACACAAAGAGAGTACAAGTGCAGGCCTAACTTGTGTAGGCAAAAAAATGCACTAGGATGTTAGCATTTCTATATTAGTCCTGCTGATGGAGCCAGTGCTACCCAGGCTTTCAGTATTATTATTATTATTATTATTATTATTATTATTATTTTTAGTAGTAGTAGTAGTAGTAGTAGTAGTAGTAGTAGTAGTAGTAGTAGTAGTAGTAGTAGTAGTAATAGCAGTAGTAGTGGTAGTAGTAGTAGTTGTAGTAGTAGTAGTAGTAGTAGTAATGATAATTATAGTAATAACAACAACAACAATAATAAGTCGAAATGCTGATGAATCCGGCAGTGGCTGAGACGTTCAGAACTGAAAGCAGAGATTGAAAGTTTCACATTGGCGGCAAAAGATCAAAGCTTGCTTTTCAGAAACTACAAGGCTAACGTTCTTCAAAAACGGTTCTGACTCTAAATGCAGCTTCTGCGACACATTTGACGAAACAATAGACCACCACGTTCGGGATGCCCTGTGCTGACACCAAACGAATACAAAAATCGCCACGATAAGTTAGGACATATCTACATTGGAAAATATTTAAACACTACAAAATCTGCACTCCTTACTGATATGAACATCATCCTGTGCCTGTCGTTGAAGTTAAAGATATCACTGTCCTCTGGAATTTTCCAGTCAACACTGACAGAACGATACAGGTAAGTCAACCAGATATAATTATTAAAGACAGAAAAGAAAATACTAGTAAACTAATAAATGTAAATGTTCCCACTGTTAAAAATATATCTGTAAAGGAATTTGACAAATTAAGTAGATGTAAGGAACTAGAAATTGAAATACAAAAGATATGGTATCTTAGAGCAAGATCGGTTCCTCTTAGGGATGTCAGAAATATCTAGACAACATCCCAGGAGAACTATATCTCAGAGAAATTCAAAAGATTGTGCTGACAAGTACTGCTCAGATCCTTAGAAAAACCCTATCAATTTAAATGTCTGTGTTGTATTACATGAAGATATTTTGCTACTGTCCCTGCCAGTTCCCCTCCCCAGGCTTTCTGTCATACAGTAACCTCTCTCATCTTTCACTCACCTTAGGATGCTTGGTGTGTCTCGGCAAGTGGTTGTAACGAACATGCAGATTAAAAGTAAATACCAATAATTAGAAGAACAAAAACAACAAAATCAACAACAACAATAATAAGAAGAAGTAGTAGAAGAAACAATAAATGGTAGTTTCTGGCTGCCTAGTCCTGGCTAAGAAGGAATATATCCACTGATGACAGAGTTGAGATCTATATATACTGGAAGCTATACCAACAGTGTGGAACGACAACAGAAAAAGATAGGCACACATTAATAAAAGTAATAATAATAATAATAATAATAATTATAATAATAATATTATTATTTTTATTATTATTTATTTTTTTAAATAATAATTTGAAACTGTATGGCAAAGATGAAACAAAAATAGAATTACCGAATAGAGACTTGATTAAACAAATTGAAACGGAAAGATACAAATACCTTGGTGTACTAGAGTTTAACGTGATATTGAAAGGGAAATGAAAGAGAAACTGAGAATGGAGTATTTCCGAAGATTAGGTTGCGCTCAAAATTGTGTGTATGGAATAGAATCCAAGCAGTCAATACGTGGGCGATAGCATCACTTCGGTAGGGAGTGGGAATTGTAAAACGGCAAAAGAGGGAAATGAAGAAAATGGATACCAGAACAAGAATGTTTACTGTACACGGAACCTTCTACTCTAAGAGTGACACCGACAGGCTGTACTTATCTAGCAGAAGGAGAGGGAGAAGTTTGATCAGTTGCCAGGACTGTATCAAAGCAGGGTGGTATATTAAAAATAGAGCCACTGCCGAAACACACGAAGGTCGGCGTCATCAAACCTGAAAATTGTGCAACTAAAGAAAAATTTAAACAAGAAATGAACAAAAAGAAAAAAGAATAAGAAGAGAAAAGGCATGGAAGGAAAAGAAAATGTACGGTCACCTTGCAAGAGATATGATTGCCAAGACAGATGCCAAGGACCGGTAGCTACGGATGAGGAGGAATGACCTGAAGATAGAAACAGAAATACTCATATGCACAGCTGAGGAAAAGCGTTAAAGATCAACTATATGAAGTGGAGAATAGAGAACACTACCGATAGTAACAGATGTAGAATGTGTGGTGAGAGGGGTGAAACGGTATGGCACATCGTTGGCGAATGCCCGAAATTGGCACAACGCAGATAGTAAAGACGCCATGACAATGTGGCAAGAATAATCCATTGGAAGTTCTGTGGAAATCACGGCCTACAAAGACGTGGTATGAGAAAACTCCAGCAGGAGTAACCGAAAATGAGAAAAAACAAAGAAATACAAACTTGAGACGAATTCCAAACTGGAAAAGTAAAATTGAAAAAGAGATTGAAATGATGAACGGTGAAATATCAATATTAGATTAACTAATCAGTAGAAACGGCGTGAAATCCAGAGAAAGAAGAAAGATGGAGAGAAAACAAAATTTTTCACCAAGAAAAGAACTGCTTTTAACAAAAGAAATATTGCAACAAAAAGTTCAAGCAAACGCCCAAAGAATATGAAGATTTGAGGAAAGAAACAAATTTTACAAGCAAAATAAGCTGTTCACATCCAATGCGAAAACATTCTACAGAGAAATAGGGAAGAAGAAAATAACCATTGAAGACCCACTTCGCATGGAAAAAGTTGAAAACTTTTGGAAAAATATTTGGAGTGAGGAAAAGATATACAATGAAAATGCAGACTGGATTAGATACACAACAGGATCCTACCTAATTTTACTAGAACAAGCATGGGAAGACATCGCAATAGCAGACCTAAGGATGACATTCACGAAGGCTCATAAGTGGAAATCCCCTGGTAATGATAGAGTGCCATATCTCTGGTTCGCATCACTCAGGTACGCACTCGAAGAGTTAGTTCAGTTATTCAATGAAATGATGAGATATCCTATGGAAACACCTGATTGGTTAGCAAGAAGTATTACTTACCTACTCCGGAAGAATAATGAAACCAAATTTCCCAAAACTATCGGCCCATAACATGTCTATCTACTACATATAAAATTTTAACATCTATCCTCTTAGGGAAAACAAAAATTTATGGAACAACGATATTTTCCACATTGACCAAAAAGGGTCTGGACGAGACTCATATGGATGGAAAGACCAACTCTTAATCAATCGCCTGATCTTTGAGAACTCACATAACAAACACAGAAATCTCAGTGCCGCTTGGATTGATTGCAAAAAAGATTTTGACAGCATATCGCATTCATGGATCTTGAAATTCCTGGATATATTCAAAATTTTTCCTGTGATTTCAAATTTCTTGAAACACATGTGAGTGTGGAATACGAAACTCCAATTATACCACTCTAATGGAGTACTGACCACAAACTATATTAATATCAACTGCGGCATTTTCCAAGATAACTCACTTTCACCTCTAACTTTTTGCATAAGCCTAAGACCCTTTACAAGTGAAATTAACCAACAGAGTATGGGTATAAAATGAGCGACAAGAAAATAAGTCATGTATGGATGACTTAAAAATCTATGACGAAGACAATAATGAGCTTGAAGGACTACTACATACTGTGAAGTCATTCAGTGATGACATCGGAATGAAATTTGGTCTTGATAAATGTGCCAAGGCCACTTTCCAGAAAGGGAAATTGAAGACATCAAATTCAGTGTCTGAGATAACACAGTTATAAAAGAACTCAAGGAGGAACAAACTTACAAATACCTCGAAATAAATGAGGGCTCTGGCATTCAGCATGGAAGCATGAAAGAGATCAGGAAGAAATGTTTCAGTAGAGTTCGAGCAGTCCTAAAATCCGAGTTAAATGCACCTAACAAGGTATTAGCTATAAATTCCTTAGCAATTCCGGTTGTTATTTGCATTTTTAATGTGTTAAACTGGAATATGTGCGAAACAAGGAAGATTGACTGGAAAATCCGTAAGCTGCAAACTTACAATAAGATACACCACCCAAAGGCAGACGCAGATCGTCTTTACCTTCCCAGAGTTCAAGGAGGTAGGGGCTTGAAATCTCTTACAAAACCACCACAATTGAACAGGTAAAAATATCTTGAAACATCTAACAACTGGATGCTAAAGCTTGTTGAAAACCACGAGAGACGTTAGAAGCTTCGTTGTGTTATGAAGGAGAGCAAAAAATTTGCTAGTGTGTTCATGCATAATACCCAGATTGAACAGCATGATGGAAGTGCGAGAACTGTAGTTGCAAAGATGAAATCAATAGCAAAGCAAAACGCGTTTGAACAATTGACTGGTAAGTGGGAACAAAAACCTCTGCATGGCAAATATGTGGACCATAGCAAACAAGCTGATGTAGACTAGAAGCACACCCAAAAGTGGCTACGGAGCTGAGGGCTAAAGTTAGAGTGCGAAGACTTTATCTTGGCTGCTCAAGATCAGAGCTTATTGACCTAGAACTATCAAGTAAATGTGATGAAAAATGGAGTAGACCCAAAGTGCTGATACTCCAACGATGGGATTGGAACAGTGGAACACCTAATCTCTGGGTGTAAAGTTTTAGCACCAGTAGAGTATCCCACAAAATAGAATTTCCTTGATGGGAAACTTTGAGGTCCACCCGCTACCTCTCCCAACTTTCTCTTACGGAGAAAAGTAGCTTGCGGCGGCTTTGTAGGTCAGATACGTTGAATGCACCCGAAAAAACTGTGGAAGAAATTATTCCACACCGAGGAACGAAATATTTATCGAAAGAATAAAATTTTGTACTGATTATACCTATATTTTAATTAGTTCAAATCAATGTACCTCATCTTGAAAAGTGGAAAAATTTTGTCGGTTGCTATCTGGTATAATTTTAACAATAAATCTGACAGGTAAGAGGCATTAAGAATTTCAATTTTAGCATTTATTCATAATGTTATTGATTTTACACCTGTTAATTAAATTTACCTGCCCATAAAAGTGAAATTTACTCAGCAAGATCAGATAAAATTGCATAACTATAAACCAGTGGTATATAAAATATCCACTGACAAAATTTCAAATCTGTATGTAAAAAATTTACAAAGTTACAAGGGAATATTGTGGACACCCCTCTTTAACCTGGATAATTCAAAATAACGTGAGCAAATAAGTATTACATTTAACAGATTAATATGAATACTAAAGATCGTTTTAGATGTTTTTTTTCTTTTTACACATACGCATAATACAGCCTCGCTCGGTTGGGACTACGCATGTGTTACTTTGACATCATCATTCCATAAAATTTGTTTATGGGGAGAAGAATATTGAAAAATATCAACAGATGTGTAAGTGAGAAAGAAACGATGTGGGAGGTTTTGGGATGTGTTAGAAAGAACAGACAGATCTCCGTTAAAACGCACATTTTCCTCTGAAATTATGAACAATTTTTTTTTTAAATCGAAGATATTTCCCTCGCAGATTTTGAAGTGTATAGTGAAAAAAGAGAAAAATGGCCAAAATCGATCCAGACTGGGGTGATGACGGGATGGCGGGAGTGATGAAAAATTTTTTCAA